>NC_045806.1:50799787-50861491 GCF_009873245.2 Balaenoptera musculus | reverse complement strand
TTAGAGGAAACAGTGATCAGAGCCCACAAGGGGCTGAGAATAGTTTTGCTTTCATTTTATAGGAAAATAAAGCAAAAATAACCAAAAAATGAAAAAAACACAAAAAGAACCCACCACCAATTTGCTTATGACCTATAATGAAACTGTAAGCAACTTTCAAGCAAGGAACAGATTGATTAACAGATCAACTATAACATGAACTCTTGCTTTCAGTATTCATTGCACAATTGTCATTCTTCTCCTCCCCTTCCACTTCATGTTGTTTTAGTTTGTTATTTTGTTACCCATGGTTTTACCTCATGTTATTTCATTTTTTATTTTTTTACGTCCAGTTTTTTCTGTGTCACTTCATGATGGTCATAGTCATACTTTGTATTGGTAGGACTATGTTTAGATACAACTCAGGTTCTTCTGACTCTGCCTGTGTCTCTTAATATCACTGTTCATTATCTGTGGTTATTGCAGCAGCTATGTGAACTAACTTTGCCAGGTACATTCAAAAGCTATGGCACAGGAATAATTTTCCAAAAATGAAGTTCATTAAATACTGTATTAGTGTCTAAAGAGACTTCTTCAGAATCACTCTCCATGGAAATCTTGTCTAACCTGAGGGTCTCCAGTGTCCTCATTAAACTTAAGTTTGAAAATGAACAAGTGATATGGCCCCAAGTTGGCTCCCAGAATAAAGGATTATAGGTTATAAATGTGTGAAATCAAATGACCTTTGCAATGCTACTGACATGTATACCTCCATCATCTGGACCTTAAAAATAATAGACAAATGAATGGAATTATGCTTGGAATTTTTTACCCTCCCAAATCTGTAGCATCTCAGTTCCACAAAAAGGAAGTGCTGACTTTCTGATAGTTCCTACTGTACCATCAAAGAATAGGAAGCTCTTTGACAGGGTGGTCTTTTCCCCTTTATATTGAAGAGGCTCATCTACTAAAGCTGTCTCCTTAAATTAGGGGCCTGTCCTTGCATCTCTGCAGGGACAATCATTTGTGATATTTAGAGACAATGAAGTTAGGAGCCTCCTTACAATCTGAGCGTTAGTGAATTCTTCTGGGTAGGTGAGAAAATGAAGGAAATGAGGTTGCTGGTCCAGGCTGTGGGTTGTCCCTATGTAAGCCGAAGAGGTTGGAACTCAAATCCTAGATCCGCTCTTATTCTGATGGTCTACCTCTGTCTCAGTCCTTAGCCTAATGGACAAAGAGCATGACAGAGATTTCTTCCAGTGCCATAAAAAGCTAGCTTCCCTGGTACCACATTCCACCTGAGCCCACTTATCTCAGTGTCCCAACAAAGAATCCCTCAGGAATTGGACACTGCTGAGAGGAACAGGAAAAGGACAGACACCTCCCAGAGGTGTGGTTTGGGTTAAGATGGGAGTAGGAGAGAGGCACAGCATAGCAAGGATGCTATCCTGTGGTAAGCTCAAAGAATCGCAAGGGACATCATACAAAACTCCCAGCCGGAGGACACCTCTGCTGTAAATTCCCTTCAATCCAACCAGCAGTTACCCAGCACCTCCTCTGTGCCATTTTAGACACCGGGACAAAATAATAAATAAGGTCACGGTTCCCATTATTAAGGGGTGCACCTCTCCAGAACCCAGAGCTGGGCAACTGGTTCTTGCCTGAACCTCAAATCGTCTTTTCACTTCCTAAGAGGCAAAAGCCTAACATTAAGCCAGTTCCCCCACCTCCCGCCTGACTTGCAGTTGGTGTGTGGCTTCAGGACTAGCAGTGGTGGGGGTGGGAGGAACAGGGCAGAGGCAACTGGGACGAGGTGACATGATTTCATTTGCCACATTTCTCTGTTTGTGGGCATACCCACGTGACCACATTCCCCCTAGATAATGTTGAACATTTCCAAGCTGCGCTCATTTGCTGAGCAAGACTGCACCAAGAGTGAGCTTCTGTAGCCGCAGCAGTCCCCTGCTGGCACGCTGCCCCCCCCCCACCGCCACACATACACACACACACACACACACACACACACACACACTGCCTTGCACCCTTGAAACAGGGGCATCATCCAGAGCCCAGCCCAGTGCCAAGAGTCTGTGAACTACACAGCTAGGGGGCCTGCTCACTCTTCAGATGAAAAGATGGGTGAGTTGTGGGGCTTTGGCACTGGCTAAAGAAGCTGGTCTGCGGGGTGGGATGGGGAGTCAAGAGAGAAAGAAATAGCTCCAAGTGTGAGAAAACACTTGTAAGGATGAGTTCTGTTTGTGCGTGTGGGTCCCGCTGTACTTGCAAGGCTTTGGGGAAGCCGTGTTGGACTCCAGATGGGAAAAGTGCTGTGGACTGGGAGTCCAGAAGCCTGGGGTTGCTCCCCAACCCAGCCTCAACCTTACAGCTTAACCTTGAGCAAGAAGGCTTTATTAACCTCTCCAAACCTTAGTTTTCCCATTTGCAAGAACCAGGCTCAGACTCTTGTCTTTTCCAGCTAGTAATGCACCTGAGGGCACCCAAGCAATGTGCACCTGTGCCAAGGGCTGTGGAATTGAGGCACGGTGACAGAGCCCATCCCATAGGGGCGAAGGCCGTCTCCAGAATGGGAATGGAGTATGTGGGGGCGGGGCTGGGACGTTCAGCCCCGCGGCACCCCTGTGTGGATCCAGCTGCAGCTGTGCACACAGTTGGGGTCCGCGGGCCCTCCCACTCCCAGGGCTGCCGCCTCCTTCCAACTGGGCCAGCGTCCTTTTGGCATTCCTGCGCCCTAGCTATGGCAGAGGGACCCCAACTTGCTAGATATAGCTCCCCAGAATGCCTAGGCTCCTCCCTGGCCACCCTCTCCCCAAGATGCGCCTGCTCTGGGATCACTGTTGGAAAGGGAGGGGGAGGGGAAGAGAGCGCAAGAACAGACAGGTAGGAAAGGGGTGTCTATATGTGTGGTGAGGGGGTGGGGGGACAATACAGCAGGGAATTCTCAGGCGTCCAGCCCGTGCCAAAGACATGATCTGAAACCCCAAGCTTCCACTCTCAATTCACGAGGGGCCCCCACCACTGTCCTTGAGGCAACAGCTGAGAGACCACGCCCCACCTGGAAAAGGGGTGGGTAAACAAGAGGCTCACCCTCCTGGAGCCCAGAGGCCATAATCCTCCAACCTAAACCTGAGAGTGCTTTTGAGACACACAGGTTTCATCCCACATTGAGAAAGGAGTGGAGGAGGGAGGGAAAGGCAAGGTGAAGTGGGGTGGAGAGGGCATAGGATGGTCCCCATTAAGTCCAAATCCTTATCTGGCAGCTCCCTCTGACAACAGTGGCAGCTGCACCAACCATCTGAATGACGGAGAAGCCTGGAAGGGGAGGGAAGCACCCTGAGGGCTTTATGCTTCCAACGCAAGGTACACTGGGGAAGAGTGGAGCCAGGGAAGGGCATAAGCCCCCAGCTCTTCCCACCTTTTGAATCCTAGACTGTGGTCCTTTGCCTTCATTGGGCAAGGACAGGGTAGTGCACCTATCTTTAAAGCAACTAGCTTTTGCTACCCCTGCTAGCAATGCACTTTCACCTGTCCTTACTTGCAAGTGGTAATAATTTCCCTTTTACAGTATCTACCACCTCCAGTTCCCATCGACAAGTAACTATCAGGACTCCAACCCTTTGCAGGACCTGAGATGGGTTTCAAAGAAGAAATGACCCTCAGTGAGGTTGTCTGGTAGGGCAGAGAGGCAACCATTACAGCGATTGAGCCACTCCCCCTTTCAGTGTCTTCTCGTGTATATGGTGGGGTTTAGGTTAGCCAGAAGCTGTAGGGCTCAGTTTTCATAAGAGATACACACACACTCATGAACTGACAACTCATGGTACAGTCAGAAGCTAAATAAGGTATCAGCCATAACTTCTCACTATGTCACTTAATTTACTACTTTTTCACTTGATTCTCCTTCCTCCAGACATTAAAATGGAAATCAGTGTACACCAGCCAACAGTCCTGATTGGGGATGGGGGGAAGTAATCTGCTAAAGAAAGATATCTAGACTCAGGCAGAGAAACAGTTTTACAGATTGTTATGGGAGAATAAAGACACACACACTTAAGTTTGATGAATCTTTGTTGAATTCACTTGAAATCAAGGAATAAGTACCTAAAATTGACATAGGAATGATTCCATATTCCTTGTCCCTCTGAATCTCTGCTCAGATCATAAATAAGACTAAACAGAGGATATGGGACAGGGCATTTTATAGAATTAACTAAACTCACTAACTGGCTTATTTAAAGCTTCATTTTACATGTCCTCTGTTATTCAGAAACACATCTGTACTTTTAATGAATGACTTGTATGGCTAATTGTGAAAGCCCTTTCTGATGCAAATAATTGTTCATTCAAGTGATTTGATAGTGGGAAGAACAAGACTCCAGGTTTATTTTCCTTCTGTGGGTTCCACAATTACATTAATAAAATTTCAGTTTTGGAGGGCAAAGCTGGGAGTTGGGGTGGATAGCTGAGTTGGGACAATTTTAAAGGTTCTTTGAAAAGGAGTTTGCCAAAGCATACTACTTGCCTTGTTTTCCAAGGCCAGCTCAACAGCAACTCTCTGATACAGATGACTACCTCACGCTGAATATTTAATCTATGACCAACTGGCAGTGGAAATTGATATTTCATTCTCTGTTGCAAGCAGTACATCACTTAAAAATGTAAAACATGTCTCCCATCTTCCTAGTTTGACTCAGCCTTTTAAACTGGAAAATAAGGGGACTAAATAAAACTGTTTAAAGCCTTTGCCAGCTATGACATTCTACGATTCTATGCTTCTGTGAAACTCTAAGATATATCTGCAACTACACAGGTCACTTTAATGAAGCCAGAAACAGATCTGGAAGGGCGATTGATGTTTTATAAAGAATTATTTGGCCTTTTGGGGGAGGAGCATACAGAGGGTCTGCAACACATCTCTGCATCTTTTGCCTGTCACACTCCACCAGGATACATGGCTCATTTTAAAACCACAGCTATGCAAACTAAAGAATATCACTTGCCATCTAGTTCTTTTTTTAATATCCTTATTGGAGTATAATTGCTTTACAGCGTCGTGTTAGTTTCTGCTCTACAACAAAGTGAATCAGCTATGTGTATACATGTATCTCCATACCCCCTCCTTCTTGAGACTCCCTCCCACCCTCCCTTTCCGACCCCTCTAGGTCTTCACAAAGCACTGAGCTGATCTCCCTGTGCAATGCAGCAGCTTCCCACTAGCCATGATTTTACATTTGGTAGTATATATATGTCAATGCTACTCTCTCACTTCTTCCAAGATTCCCATTCCCCCACTGAGTCCTCAAGTCTATTTTCTATGTCTGCGTCTTTATTCCTGCCCTGCCACTAGGTTCATCAGTATTGGTTTATTTAGATTCCATTTATGTTCATTAGCATCCAGTATTTGTTTTACTCATTCTGACTTACGTCACTCTGTATGAGACTCTAGGTCCATCCTCATTACAAAAGACTCAATTTAGTTCCTTTTAAGGCTGAGTAATATTCCATTGTATATATGTGCCACATCTTCTTTATCCATTCATCTGTCAATAGACACTTAGGTTGCTTCCATGTCCTGGCTATTGTAAACAGTTCTTCAATGAACATTGTGGTACATGTCTCTTTTGGAATTATGGTTTTCTCAGGGTATAAGCCCAGTGGTGGGATTGCTGGGTCACATGGTAGTTCTATTTTTAGTTTTTTAAGGAACATCCATACTGTTCTCAATAGTGTCTGTATCAATTTACATTCCCACCAACAGTGCAAGAGGGTTCCCTTTTCTCCACACCCTCTCCAGCATTTATTGTTTCTAGATTTTTTGATGCTGGCCATTCTGACAGATGTGAGGTGATACCTCATTGTGATTTTGATTTGTATTTCTCTAATGATTAATGATGTTGAGCATCTTTTCATGCGTTTGTTGGCAATCTGTATGTCTACTTCGGAGAAATGTCTATTTAGGTATTCCACCCATTTTTGGATTGGGTTGTTTGTTTTTCTGATATTGAGCTGCATGAGCTGCTTGTAAATTTTGGAGATTAATCCTTTGTCAGTTGCTTCGTTTGCAAATATTTCCCCCATTATAAGGTCTGTCTTTTCGTCTTGTTTATGGTTTCCTTTGCTGTGCAAAAGCTTTTAAGGTTCAATAGGTCCCATTTGTTTATTTTTGATTTTATTTCCATTTCTCTAGGAGGTGGGTCAAAAAGGATCTTGCTGTGATTTATGTCATAGAGTGTTTTGCCTATGTTTTCCTCTAAGAGATTTATAGTGTCTGGCCTTACATTTAGGTCATTGACCCATTTTTAGTTTCTCTTTGTATGTGGTGTTAGAAAGTGTTCTAATTTCATTCTTTTACATGAAGCTGTCCAGGTTTCCCAGCACCACTTATTGAAGAGGCTATCTTTTCTCCATTGTATATGCTTGCCTCCTTTGTCAAAGATAAGTTGACCATATGTGCGTGGGTTTATCTCTGGGCTTTCTATCCTGTTCCATTGATCTGTATTTCTGTTTTTGTGGCAGTACCATACTGTCCTGATTACTGTATATTTGTAGTATAGTCTGACGTCAGGGAGTCTGATTCGTCCATTTTTCTTTCTCAAGATTGCTTTGGCTATTTGGGGGCTTTTGTGTTTCCATACAAATTATAAAATTTTTTGTTCTACTTCTGTGAAAAATGCCATTGGTAGCTTGACAGGGATTGCACTGAATCTGTAGATTGCTTTGGGTGGTATAGTCATTTTCACAATGTTGATTCTTCCAATCCAAGAACGTGGTGTGTCTCTCCATCTGTTTATATCATCTTTCATTTCTTTCACCAGTGTCTTATAGTTTTCTGCATACAGGTCTTTTGCCACCTTAGGTAGGTTTATTCCTAGGTATTTTTTTCTTTTTGTTGCAATGGTAAATAGGAGTGTTTCCGTAATTTCTCTTTCAGATTTTTCATCATTAGTGTATAGGAATGCAAGAGATTTCTGTACATTAATTTTGTATACTGGTACTCTACCAAATTTGTTGATTAGCTCTAGAAGTTTTCTGGTAGCATCTTTAGGATTCTCTATGTATAGTACCATGTCATCTGCAAACAGTGACAGATTTACAGCTTCTTTTCTGATTTGGATTTCTTTTCTTCCTTTTCCTTCTCTGATTGCTGTTGCTAGCACTTCCAAAACTATGTTGAATAATAGTGGTGAGAGTGGGCACCCTTGTCTTGTTCCTGATCTTAGAGGAAATGCTTTCAGTTTTTCACCATTGCGAATGATGTTTGCTGTGGGTTTGTCATATATAGCTTTTATTATGTTAAGGTAGGTTTCCTCTATGCCCACTTTCTGGAGAGTTTTTATCATAAATGGGTGTTTGTTGAATTTTGTCAAAAGTTTTTCTGCATCTATTGAGGTGATCATATGGTTTTTATCCTTCAGTTTGTTAATATGGTGTATCACATTGATTGACTAGTGTGTATTGAAGAATCCTTGCATTCCTGGGATAAACCCCACTTGATCATTGTGTATGATCCTTTTGATGTGCTGTTGGATTCTGTTTGCTAGTATTTTGTTGAGGATATTTGCATCAGTGTTCCTCAGTGATATTGGTCTGTAGTTTTCTTTATTCATGACATCTTTTCTGGTTTTGGTATCAGAGTGATGGTGGCCTCGTAGAATGAGTTTGGGAGTGCTCCTCTCTCTGCTATATTTTGGAAGAGTTTGAGAAGGATAGGTGTTAGCTCTTCTCTAAATGTTTGATAGAATTCGCCTCTGAAGCCACCTGGTACTGGGTTTCTGTTTGTTGGAAGATTTTTAATCACAGTTTCAATTTTAGTGCTTGTGATTGGTCTGTTCATGTCTTCTGTTTCTTCCTGGTTCAGTCTTGGAAGGTTGGACTTTTCTAAGAATTTTTCCATTTCTTCCAGGTTGTCCATTTCATTGGCATATATTTGCTTGTAGTAGTCTCTCAGGATCATTTGTATTCCTGTGGTGTCAGTTCTTACTTCTCCTTTTTCGTTTCTAATTTTGTTGATTTTAGTCTTCTCCCTTTTTTTCCTGATGAGTCTGGCTAATGGTTTATCAATTTTGTTTATCTTCTCAGAGAACTAGCTTTTCATTTTATTGATCTTTGCTATGAATTCCTTCATTTCTTTTTCATTTATTTCTGATCTGATCTTTATGATTTCTTTCCTTCTGCTAACTTTGGGGATTTTTTATTGTTGTTGTTGTTCTTCTTTCTCTAACTGCCTTTGGTGTAAGGTTAGGTTGTTTATTTGTGAGTTTTCTTTTTTCTTGTGGTAGGATTATATTGCTATAAACTTCCCTCTTAGAACTGCTTTTGCTGTGTCCCATAGGTTTTGGGTCATCTGGTTTTTGTTATCATTTGTTTCTATGTATTTTTTTATTTCCTCTTTGATTTCTTCAGTGATCTCTTAGTTATTTAGTAGCGTATTGTTTATCCTCTATGAGTCTGTATTTTTTACAGTTTTTTTTCCTGTAATTGATATCTAGTCTCATAGTGTTGTGGTTGGAAAAGATACTTGATACAATTTCAATTTTCTTATGTTAACCAAGGCTTGATTTGTGACCCAAGATATGGTCTATCCTGGAAAATGTTCCATGAGCACTTGAGAAGAATGTGCATTCTGTTGTTTTTGGATGGAATGTCCTATAAATATCAATTAAGTCCATCTTGTTTAATGTGTGATTTAAAGCTGTGTTTCCTTATTTGTTTTCATTTTGGATGATCTGTCCATTGGTGAAAGTGGGGTGTTAAGGTCCCCTCCTATTATTGTGTTATTGTCGATTTCCCTTTTAATGGCGGTTAGCATTTGCCTTATGTATTGAGGTGCTCCTATGTTGGGTGCATAAATATTTATAATTGTTATATCTTCTTCTTAGATTGATCCCATGATCATTATGTAGTGTCCTTCTTTGTCTCTTGTAGTAGTCTTTATTTTAAAATCTATTTTGTCTGATATGAGAATTGCTACTCCAGCTTTCTTTTGATTTCCATTTGCATGGAATATCTATTTCCATCCCCTCACTTACAGTCTGTATGTGTCCCTAGGTCTGAAGTGGGTCTCTTGCAGACAGCATATATATGGGTCTTGTTTTTGTAACCATTCAGCCAGTCTATGTCTTTTGGTTGGAGCATTTAATCCACTTACATTTGAGGTAATTATTGATATGTATGTTCCTATTACCATTTTCTTAATTGTTTTGTGTTTGTTATTGTAGGTCTTTTTCTTCTCCTGTCTTTCCTATGTAGAGAAGTTCCTTTAGCATTTGTTGTAAAGCTGGTTTTGTGGTGCTGAATTCTCTTAACTTTGGCTTCTCTGTAAAGTTTTAATTTCTCCATCGAATCTGAATGATATCCTTGCTGGTTTGAGTAATCTTGGTTTAGGTTTTTCCCTTTCATCTCTTTAAATATGTCCTGCCACTCCCTTCTCGCTTACAGCGTTTTTGGTGAAGGAACAGATGTTAGGCTTATGTATGGGGATTCCCTTGTATGTTATTTCTTGCTTTTCCTTTGCTGCTTTTCATATTTTTTCTTTGTATTTAATTTTTGATAGTTTGATTAGTATGTGTCTTGGCATGTTTGTCCTTGGATTTATCCTGCATGGGACCCTCTGTGCTTCCTGGACTTCATTGACTATTTCCTTTCCCATATTAGGGAAGTTTTCAACTGTAATCTCTTCAAATATTTTCTCAGACCCTTTCTTTTTCTTGTCTTCTTCTGGGACCCCTATAATTCGAATGTTGGTGCATTTAATGTTGTCCCAGATGTCTCTGAGAGTGTCCTAAATTCTTTTCATTCTTTTTTCTTTATTCTCCTCTGCAATATTTAATACCATGATTTTATCTTCCAGATCACTTCTCCGTTCTTCTGCCTCAGTTATTCTGCTATTGATTCCTTCTAGAGAATTTTTAATTTCATTTATTGTGTTGTTCATCATTGTTTGTTTGCTCTTTGGTTCTTCTATGTCCTTGTTAAACGTTTCTTGTATTTTCTCCATTCTATTTCCAAAATTTTGGATTATCTTTACTGTCATTACTCTGAATTCTTTTTCAGGTAGACTGCCTAATTCCTGTTCATTTGTTTGGTCTGGTAGGTTTTTACCTTGTTCCTTCATCTGCTGCATGTTTCTCTGTCTTATTTTGTTTAACCTACTGTGTTTGTGGTCTCCTTTTTGCAGGTTGCATGTTCGTAGTTCATGTTGTTTTTGGTGTCTGTTCCCAGTGGTTGAGGCTGGTTCAGTGTCTTGTGTAAGTTTCCCGTTTGAGGGGACGGGGGCCTGCGTTCTGGTGGGTGGGTTTAGATCTTGTCTTTCTGGTGGGCATGGCCACTTCCGGCATTGTGTTTTGGGTGTCTGTGAACTTAGTATGTTTTTAGGCAGCCTCTCTGCTAATGGGTTGGCTTGTGTTCCTTTCTTGCTAGTTGTTTGGCATGGGGCATCCAGCACTTGAGTTTGCTGGCCCTTGGGTGCAGCTGGGTCTTAACATTGAGATGCGGATATCTGGGAGAGCTCTCACTGATTGATATTACATGGGGCCAGGAGGTCTCTGGTGGTCCAATGTCCTGAACTCAGCTCACCCACCTCA
Source organism: Balaenoptera musculus (assembly GCF_009873245.2). Lineage (NCBI taxonomy): Eukaryota > Metazoa > Chordata > Mammalia > Artiodactyla > Balaenopteridae > Balaenoptera > Balaenoptera musculus. The sequence continues at coordinate 50,850,911 of NC_045806.1, read as the reverse complement.
GAAGCTCAGGCCTGACACCAGGCTGGGGCACCAAGACCCTCTCAGCCACATGGCTCAGAAGAAAAGGGAGAAAAAAAAATTAAAATTAAAATTAAAAAAATAATAAAAAAGAAAAAATTATTAAAATAAAAATATAATAATAAATAAAGAAGAGTGCAACCAAACCCATAAACAAATCGACCAATGATAACAAGTGCTAAACACTAAAATAAGATAAACATAAAAATCAGAAACAAATCAGTCACAGATAGGAAACCCCAAGTCTACAGTTGCTCCCAAAGTCCACTGCCACAATTTTGGGATGATATGTTGTCCATTCAGTTATTCCACAGATGCAGGGTACACCAAGTTGATTGTAGGGATTTAGTCTGCTTCTTCTGAGGCTACAGGGAGAAATTTCTCTTTCTTTTCTTTTTTTGCACAGCTTCTGGGGTTCAGCTTTGGTTTTGGCCCCACCTCTGCATGTTGGTCACCCTCAGGCATCTGTTCCCGCCAAGACAGGATGGAGTTAAAGCAGCAGCTGATTAAGGGGCTCTGGCTCACTCAGACTGGGGGGAGAGAGGGGTACTGTAGTCATAATTGGAATGCAGGGTGAGTCTGTGGCGGCAGAGGCTGTGTGATGTTGCTACAGCCTGGGGCATGCTGTGTGTTCTCCTGGGGAAGTTGTTCCTGGATCACGGGACCCTGGCAGAGGCGGGCTGCACAGGCTCCTGGGAGGGGGCGAGGTTGCTTGTGGATAGTGACCTGTTCTTGAACACAGGATTCTTGGTGGCTGCAGCAGCAGAGTTAGCATTTCATGCCTGTCTCTGGGGTCCAAGTTGATAGCCATGACTCACGCCTCTCTCTGGAACTTGTTTAGGTGGTGCTCTGCCTTCTGTGGACAGATAGGGAAGGAACCCCTCTCCTCACACACCCTGAAACAATGGTCCCTTGCCTCTTAAGCAGGTCCAGACTTTTTCCTGGACACCCTCCTGGCTAGTTGTGGCACACTAGCCCCCTTCAGGCTGTCTTCATGCAGCCAACCCCATTCCTCTACCTGGGATCTGACCTCCGAAGCCCAAGCCTCAGCTGCCAGCCCCCACCTGCCTGGGCAGGTAAGCAAACAAGCCACTCAGGCTGGTGAGTGCTGGTTGGCACCGATCATCTGTGCGGGAATCTCTCCACTTTGCCCTCTGCACCCCTGTCGCTGCACTCTCCTACAGGGCTCCAAAGCTCCCCACCCCTGCCCACGCCTCTGTCTCTACCAGTGAAGGGGCTTCCTAGTGTATGGAAACTTTTCCTCCTTCACAGCTCCCTCCCAGATGTACCGGTCCCATCCTTATTCTTTTGCCTCTGTTTTTTCTTTTTTCTTTTGCCCTGCCTAGGTATGTGGGGATTTTCTTGCCTTTTGGGATGTCTGAGGTCTTCTGCCAGCGTTCAGTAGTTGTTCTGTAGGAGTTGTTCCACATATAGATGTATTTTTGATGTATCTGTGGGGAGGAAGGTGATCTCCATGTCTTAGTCTTCCTCCATCTTGAAGGACCCTCCCCAAATGTCAGTTCTATCAAATGTTTAAATTTCATTCCTATTTTATATAAATGTCCCTAGGAAATAGAAAGAGAGAAACCTGCTCAGTTCATTTTTAAAAATTGATTTATATTTCACTGCTCTGCTCATTTTATGAGGCAACCAAAATTGTGGTTCTATAGCCAGATAAAGATAATTCAAGAAAGAAAATATGGACATAGATGCAAACATTCTACCTAAAATATTAGCTAACTAAATCCATCATAGTCTTAAAAGATACATTTCATGATCAAATAGGATTTAACCCAGACATACAGCCTCTCATGGTGCTCAACATCAGAAAATATCTCGATGTTACATTGTTACATTGTTACATTTTTACATTGATAAACGAAATGTGAAAACTCATATGTTTCTCCAGTCACTGTAGAAATGTAAAAATAATTTACAAAGTAGAAAAATAATATAAGCTATATAACACTGTATAACAAATGTTACAATAATTGTATTAGTTTTCTATTGCCCTGCAACAAATTACTACAAACTTAACAGCTTAAAACAACACATATTTATTATCTCACAGTTTCTGTGGTTCAGGAGTGTGGACATGACTTAACTATGCCCTCTGATTAGGTTCTCACAAGGCTACAGTCAAGGTGTCTTCTGGGCTGCATTCTCATCTCAAAGTGAGAATGGAGAAAAATCCGCTTCCAAGCTCACTCAGTTTATGGGTAGAATTCATTTCCTTGTGACTTTAAGACTGAGGACCCAAGCTTCATTCTGGATGCTGGCTGGAGGCCTCCAAGAGTTCCTAGAGGATCCCTACAACCCTTTGCAATATGACCACTTTATCAAGCCAATAAGGAAAGTCTCTAATGCTAGCAAGACAAGAAATTATTAAAGAATAAAATAATCAGAGGCATGACATCTTATCACCTTTGACATATTCTAATGATTAAAAGCAAGTCACAGTTTCAGGCCACACTCAAGGGGAGAGGATTACACAAACGTGTGAACACCAGGAGGCAAGGACCATGAGGTGCTGAACTAGAGTCTGTCTATCACATTAATGGATAAAATTCAAATGCACTTACTTTAAGATCAGAAATTAGAGAAAGTTTCCCTCTATCACTGCTATCATTTACTATATGATTGGACATCCTGACCAAAGCAGAAAGAAAAAAAAAATAACACAAGGTAGAAAGATTGCAAGGGAGAAAATAAAGTTGTCATTATACAGATGGCCTTAGGGGGGAAAAAAACAAGAGAGTAACAGGCAACTAATAAGAAAATTTAATGAAACTGCCAGATACAAGATCATACCCTCAGAACTCTCCCCCACAAACAAACAAAAAAATTCAACATAATTCTTTTATAGAATTCACAGCAGCAATAAAAACTAAAAAGTAGCTAGAATGTTAACCAGGAATATACAAGACCTCTGTGAATAAGATGGTAAAGCTCTAATAAAGAACATAAATCATGATCTGAACAGATGAAGACCTCCCATGCTCTTATATGAAATGACCTAAAATTATAAAAATGTTGTATTAGTTGTCTATTGTAACAAATTGTCCCAAACTTAGTGCCTAAATATTACACATTTATTTACTCACAGTTCTGTAACTCAAAACACCAAAATGGACCTCTCTGGAATAAAATCAAGGTGTCAGGCAGGGTCATGTTCTATTCTGAAAGTCCTACAGAAGAATCTAGTTCCTTGCATTTTTCAAGTTCTAGAGGCCATCCACTTTCCTTGACTCATGGTTTTCCTCCATTTTCGAAGCCTGGAACAGCAGGCCTGGTTCTTCTCACATTGCATCACTCTACCTAGATGGGTTAAATATCAAAATGTAAAAGGTAAAAACATAATGGTAAGAGAAAAAATATGAAAGATTACCTCTGATTCTTAGGAACAGAAAAGGCTATCTTTAAACTTCAAAAACACAAACAGTAAACTTTATTTTTTTAAAGATTTTTTTGATGTGGACCATTTTTAAAGTCTTTATTGAATTTGTTGGAATATTTCTTTTGTTTTATGTTTTCGTTTTTTAGCCCTGAGGCATGTGGGATCTTAGATCCCTGACCAGGGATCGAAAGCACACCCCCTGCATTGGAAGGTGAAGTCTGAACCACTGGATCAACAGGGAAGTCCCACAAACCATAAACTTTAAATAAAATGATAGGAATTAGAGTTAATCCAAAATTAAGGTATTCTATTCTATAATGGATACTAAGGACAAATATAATAAACATATGGAACACATGGAGAAGCTATTTGCAATTTCTAAAATCAGCTAGTGAGTAATACCGAAATATACTTTTAAACAGCAAACAAACAGGAAGAGGAGACAGGAGGGCAGAGTAGAAGGACTTGAGTTCACCTCTTCTAATGAAAACACAAAAATCACAACTAACTGCTGAACGATCATCGACAAAAAAGACTGGAACTTACCAAAAAAATATGCTACATCCAAAGACAAAGAAGAAACCACAATGAGACAGGAGAAAGGGGGCTTTTGTGATATAATCAAGTCCCATACCCGTCGGGTGGGTGACCAGAAACTGGAAAATAATTATATCACAAAGGTTCTCCCACAGGACTGAGAGTTCTGCCCCCACATCAGGCTCCCCAGCCCAGGGGTCTGGCATCAGGTGGAGGAGTCCACAGAGCATTTGGATTTGAAGGGCAGCAGGGATTTTGTGCAGGAGCTCCACAGGACTGGGAGAAACAGAGACTCCACTCTTAGGGGGTGCACACAAGGTGTCACATACATGGGGACCCAGGGCAAAGCAGTGACTCCATAAGAGCCTGGGCCAGACCTATTGTAGAATAACTATAAATAGAGTATAACCTTTAAAAATTGTGAATCACTATATTGTACACTTGTAACTTACATAATATTGTACATCAACTCTACTTCAATAAAAAAAAAAGGGCCACAAATTGGGTGCAAGCAATGCTCATTGCTATTGGATAGACCATTGTTTCTGATAGTTTGGAATTATTGCATTTCTCTCTGTCTTTTGGGCATATCTCCACAGGAATTTACAATCAAAGTACTTTGTGATGAAGTCACTTGGAATGGTTTCATTCTGTGAGTTTTGCCACCAAATTCGATGCACATTTAGGTTTATATGTTTATTTTATTTTAAACTTTTAGATTTTATTTAAAATGGTCTTTGAAATTTAATTTTGTATTATGACTATACAAAATTTGTATACTGTCCAAATTCAAATCCATAAAAAACTACACTGAATCCCTGTCCCCTCGGTCCTATTTGCCCCCTCCATCTATTGGCAATCATTTTTTAGATATTATGAATTGTTATCCTATTATTAATTTTAAACATGTAAGCATATATACATGCTTATCTTATATATTATATATTAATACATATTATATATTATTATACATATCTATGTATAATTTATAAGATATTATATGTTATATATTTTATAACATAATATACAATATATAATTTTAATACAATGATGTATTATTTGTTACATATAACATATTATGTAACTATATTTATATTACTATTCCCTTTTCTGAGATAAATGGTAGCATATTAGATGCACTATTTTGAACCTTTTCATTTCTACTGAATGATATTTTTTTGCAGTCAGTTTGTGGTAGTATGTAAGGATGTCCCTCATGTTTTTGTTTTGTTTTCTTTTACATTTGATCATACCATATTTCATGGATGTGATTTTAGATCTTCCTCAATATATTAGTTGAAAAAGAATATCTCAGTGTGACTTTACTTTGCATTCACTTTTTTTGTGTGAACAAATTTGAGCTAGATACATTTCTTTTCCTGTGAACTGTCTACTCATATCTTCAGCCTATTTTTCTACAGGATTGTTTGTATTTTTTCCTCATTTTAGAATTTCTATTTTCATTTAAATATGTTAACTCTTACTCTATGGAAAAAGTTGTAAATATTTCTTCAGCCTGTCACCTGACTTTTACTTTTGTTTATGGAAGACAAAAAAATCTTAAATTATATTTTTATGTAATCAAATTTATATGGTATTCTTGTTATTGATTATGAATTATTAGTAATTTTAGGAAAGATTTAAACATTCCCATCATATAGAGGAATTCATATAGGCTTTCTACTAATAACCCTATATTTCAAACCTTTACATTTAAATAACAGATCCACTTGGAATTTATCATGTAATGAATCAGATTGTATCTTTTCCCATAAAACTCTCCAGTTATCCCAATACCATTTATTAAGGACTACATTTCCCCAGTGATTTAAGAGCTAGCTTATTTGTATACTAAATTTGCATATGTAATTGAGTATCTCTCGTTTTTTTCCCTATTTTGTTCCATCGGTTTGTTTGTCTAGTCATGCACCAATAGCTCATTTTAAATACCTCTATTTCTAACTATCTAGTAGTGTTAGCTACTTTTATTTCCTGGTACAGCTCTCTTCTTTTTCAGTATTTTTCTGGTTATTCTTGCTTGTATGTTCCTACAGATGTGGGCTGTTCAGTTTTCCTACACAACAATATGTGTGTTGGGATAATGAGATTTGAATAAATGGAAATAAGTCCACTTTTATGTCTTTCAGGTGTGATTTTTGTAGGTTACATTTATAATCAGCTCCTCCTTTGTGCATAATTAGACTCTTGATTTTAGAAGTCCTTTTATATGGGAGCCCATATATGCAAAGTGTTAAGAACACATGAACAGTATTTTGATGCTGAAAATTGTTTCAGTATGAGACAATACCCTTATTTCCTTTAGTGCCTTACAGTGTACAAAGGATTTTCCCCATGAAGTGTGTCAACAAATGGTGAAAAGGCATTTGATAAAATTCTATAATGATTCACAATTTAAAAGGAAAAAATTAACGGACTAGTAATAGAAGGTCACTTCCTTAATTGAATAAAAGGTATCCACCTAAAGCCTACAGTATGCATCATATTTAGTGGTTAAACATTAGAAAATTACAGGTTGATATCACTGATTAACATAGACGCAAAAATCCTCAACAAAATACGAGCAAACCTAATCCAAAAACACATTAAAAGGATCATACACCATGATCAAGTGGGATTTATCCCAGGGATGCAAGGATTCTTCAATATCTGCAAATCAATCAGTGTGATACATAACATCAAAAAACTGAAGAATAAAAACTGCATCTCAATAGATGCAGAAAGAGCTTTTGACAAAATTCAACTCCCATTTAGGATAAAAACTCTCCAGAAAGCGGGCATAGAGGGAACCTATCACAACATAATAAAGGCCATATATGACAAACCCACAGCCAACATCATTCTCAATGGTGAAAAACTGAAAGCATTTCCTCTAAGATCAGGAACAAGACAAGGATGTCCACTCTTGCCACTATTATTAAACATAGTTTTGGAAGTCCTAGCCATGGCAATCAGAGAAGAAAAAGAAATAAAAGGAATCCAAATTGGAATAGAAGACGTAAAACTGTCACTGTTTGCAGATGTCATGATACTATACATAGAAAACCCTAAAGTTGCTACTAGAAAACTGCTAGAGCTCATTAATGAATTTGGTAAAGTTGCAGGATACAAAATGAATACACCAAAATCTCTTGCGTTCTTATACACTAACAATGAAAGATCAGAAAGACAAATCAAGGAAACAATCCCATTTACCATCGTATCAAAAAGAATAAAATACCTAGGAATAAACTTACCTAAGGAGGCAAAAGACCTATACTTAGAAAACTATATGATACTGATGAAAGTAATGGAAGATGACACAAACAGATGGAGAGATATACCATGTTCTTGGATTGGATGAATCAATACTGTGAAAATGACTATACTACTCAAAGCAATCTACAGATTCAATGCAATCCCTATCAAACTACCAAGGGCAGTTTTCACAGAATTAGAACAAAAAAACCTGTAAAATTTGTATGAAAACACAAAAGACCCTGGTTAGCCAAAGCAATCTTGTGAGAGAAAAACCGAGCTAGAGGAATCAGGCTCCCCTGACTTCAGACTAAAAAGCTACAGTAATCAAAACGGTATGGTAGTGTCACAAAAACAGAAATATAGGTCTATGGAACAGGATAGAAAGTTCAGTGATAAAGCCACACACCTATGGTCACCTAATCTATGACAAAGGAGGCAGAATATACAATGGAGAAAAGACAGTCTCTTCAATAAGTGGTGCTGGGAGAACTGGACCACTCCATGTAAATGAATGAAATTAGAACACTCCCTAACATCATATACAAATAAACTCAAAATATATATTGAATTTTTATCCTGCAACTTTACTGAATTCATTTATTAATCTAATAGGTTTCCTTTGAAAGTGAAGTCTTTAGGCTTTCTATATAGAATATGTCATCTGCAAACAGTGACAGTTTTACATCTTCCTTTTCAGTTTGGATTTGTTTTATCTATTTTCCTTGTTTGATTGCTGTGGCTAGGACTTCCAATACTATGGTGGATAAAAGTTTCAAGAGTGGGCATTCTTATCTTGCTCCTGTCTTAGAGGAAAAGTTTTCAACTCTTCACCATTGAGAGTATGATGTTAGCTGTGGATTTGTCCTATTTGACTTTTATGATGTTGAGCTACAGTCGCTCTGTACCAGCTTTCTAGAGATTTTATCATAAATTGGTGTTGAATTTTAACAAAAATTTTATCAGCATTTATTGAGATGATTATGATTTTTATCCTTCACTTCATTAATGTGATGTGTAACATTGATTTGCAGCTGTTATACCATCCTTGCATCCCAGGGATAAATTCCACCTGATCACAGTGTATTATCATTTTAATGTGTTGTTGAATTCAGTTTGCTAATATTTTCTTGAGGACTTTTGCATCTATGTTTATCAAGGATTTTTTTGGTAGTGTCCTCGTCTGTTTTTGTTATCAGGGTTAAGCTGGTCTCCTAGAATGAGTTTGGAAGCTTTATTTTCTCTTCAATTTTTTAGGATAGTTTCAGAAGAATGGGTATTAATTCTTCTTTAAATGTTTGGTAGAATTCACCTGTGAAGCCATCTGGTCCTGGACATTTGTTTGTTGGAATTCATTATTATTATTATTACTGATTCAATTTCCTTACTAGTGAATGGTCAGATCAGATTTTCTATTTCTTCCTGATTCAGTCTTGGGAGAGTGTATGTTTCTAAGAATTTATCCATCTCTTCTATGTTGTCCATTTAGTTGGAATATAATTGTACATATATGAAATCATCGCTTATGATCATTTGTATTTCTGTGGTGTTGGTTTTAACCTTCATTTCTGATTTTATTTATTGGAACTATTTCTCTTTTTTTTCTTGGTGAGTCTGGCTAAAGATTTATCAATTTGGATTATCTTTCAAAGAACCACTCCTAGTTTATTGTATTTTTCTTTTTTGGGGGGGTCTCTATTTCATTTATTTCCACTCTTGTCTTTTTTTATGTCCTTTCTTCTACTAACTTTGTGCTTTGTTTATTCTTCTTTTTTAGTTCTTTTAGGTGTCAGGCCAAATTGCTTATTTGAGACTTTACTTATTTCCTGAGGTAGGCCTAAGTTGCTGTCAACTTGCCCCTCAGAACTGCTTTTACTGCATTCCATAAATTTTGGATATTGTGGTTTCATTTTCATGTGTCTCAAGGTATTTTGAAATTTTCTCTTTAATTTCTTTAGTGACATATTTGTTACTTAGAAACAGATTGTTTATCCCTATGAGTTTATGTATTTTCCAGTTTTTGTCTTGTAATTGATTTGTAGTTTCATATGGTTTTGGTGTATTACTGTCATTTTCTCCCTTTATGTCTGTTAATATTTGCATTATGTATTCAGGTATGCCTACGTTGGGTTCGTAGATATTTACATTTTTTATATCCTCTTTTTGGATTTATACTTTATTACTGTGTAATACCCTTCTTTGTCTCTTGGTAGAGTCTGTTTTAATATCAGACTTGATATTAAAGGACTTGGTAGAGTCCTTTTTATGATATTTGTATTGCTACCCCAGCTTTCTTTTGTTTCCATTTGCATGTAATATAACTTCCATTTCTTCCCTTTCAGTCTGTTTGTGTCTTTAGATCTAAAGTGAACCTCTTATAGGCAACATATCACTGGGTCTTGTTTTCTATCCACTCAGCCACCCTATGTCTTTTTACTGGTATAGTTATTCTACATACACTTAATTATTGATAGGTTTGTGTTTGTTGCCATTTTGTTAATTGTTTTCTGGTTGTTTATGAAGTTCTTCTTTTTCTATCTTCCCTTATTCTTGTCACTTGTGATTTAATGACTTTCTTTAGTGTTATGTTTGTATTCTTTTCTCTTTGTTTTCTGTGTATCTGTTATAGGTATTTGGTTTGTGGTTATTATGTAGTTCATATATGACAAACTACATATACAACAGTCCATTTGAAGCTGATGGTCACTTAAGTTCTAGCATAGTCTAAAAGCATTATATCTTATTGCCCTCACACACATTTTATGTTTTTGATGTCATATTTTATATTTTGTATTTTGTATATTATATGACTAATTATTTTAGATATTCATGATTTTACTACTCTTGTCTTTTAACCTTCATACTTGCTTTATAGGTGGTTGATCCACTATCTTTACTATATATTTCCCTTTACCAGTGATATTTTTTCTTCTACAATTTTTTGTTTCCAGTTATAGAGTTTTTTCCATTTAAAGTAGTTCTTTATATCATTTCTTGTATGGCCGGTTGAGTGGTGATGAACCCCTTTAGCTTTTGATTTTCTGCCAACTCTTTATATCTCTCCTTCAATTCTGAATGATAACCTTGCCAGGTAGAGTATTCTTGATTGTAAGATATTTTTCTTTTAGCACTTTGAATATATGGCACCAGTCCTTTCTGTCCTATAAAGTTTCTCTGAAAAATCAGCTTGTAGTCTTATGTGGGTCCCCTTGTATGTAACTAGCTGTTTTTCCCTAGCTGCCTTTAAGACTCTCTCTTTATCTTTAATGTTTGATATTTTAATTATAACTTGTCTTTGTATGGGTCTCTTTGGACATATCTTGTTTGGGACTCCTTGTGCTTCCTGGACTTGTATATCTGTTTTTTCACCAAGTTAGGAAGTTTTTGGCTATTATTTCTTCAAATATGTTTTCTGTCTTTTTCTCTCTCTGCTCTATTTCTGGGAACCCTGTAATGTAAATGTTAGCATACTTGATGTTGTCCCAGTGGTCCCTCAAACTATCCTCATAAGTTTTTATTCTTTTTTTCTTTCTGCTGTTTTGATTGAATGATTTCCACTATGCTGTTTTCCAGATCACTGATTCATTCTCTTGCATACTCTAATCTGTTGTTGATTCCCTCTAGTGTATTTTCAATTTCAGTTAATTTTGATTGGTTCTTTTTTGTGTTTTCTATCTCTTTGTTGAAGTTGCCAGTGTTTTCTTCCATTTTTTCCCCAAGCATAATGAGCATCTTTATTACCATACTTTGAACTCTTTATCTGGCAAATTGCTTATCTCTGTTTCACTTAGTTCTTTTTCTGAGGTTTTGTCTTATTATTTTGTTTTGAATATATTCCTGTATCTCCTCATTTTGCTTAATTTTCTCTGTTTGTTTATATATATTAGGTATATCAGCTATGTCTCCTGGTCTTGAAAGAATAGCCTTATGTAGAAGGTGTTCTGTGGGTCCCAGTGGTGTGATTTTCCAAGTTTCCAGAGTCAGGGGCTCCAGAGGTATCCCCTATGTGGTATTTCTGCACCCTCCTGCTGTGTTTAAGCCATGATCCTGTAGGCCCCCTGGTGGGTGGGCCTGGCCCCCAGACTGGCATGCCACAAGGTCCAGCCAGAACTTCTGTGGGTGCACTGGTGGGTGAGGCTACTCTCATGGAGCAGGAGCCACTTTGGAGGGGCATTGGTGCTGGCAGAGGTTGCCCAACAGGTGGTTCATGGTGGAAGACACTTTGGAGGGGTTTTGGTGATGGTCAGAGCTGCCTGCTGGGTGGGCAGGGTAGGAACTGCTTTGGTGGGATTCAGGTACTGGCTGAGGCCACTCACCATGTGGGGCTAGGCAGGAGCCACTTTGGAGTGATCAACCAGGGCAGGTGATTTGGCCTGGGTGGGTTCTCATGGGATAGTTGGGTGGGGTACAGTGATAGCAAGGTTGATAGAGAGTGACAGAAATGGCACCAGTCAGCAACAGACCAATTAAGTGAAAGGAGACTGAAAAAAATGGCATCCACCAGTACTTCTTTCCCCAGAGAAAGTTCTACAAGATTCTTGCCCTTCCAGAACATGCTGTAAAATTAGTCAATGAATCTCCTTCTCATATGACCCAGGAACTTTTCAAGCTGCTGCCTCTGTGCTGGGACTTAGAGCTAGTGAGTTTACATTTGAGCCCTTCAAGAGTGGAGTCTTGGTTTCCCACAACCCTCTGGATCTCCAGGATATGAGCCCACTATTTTTCAAAGCCAGACATTATGGGGCTACTCTTCCCCCTGTAGGTCTGTCAGGCTGGGAAGCCAAACTTGGGGCACAAACCCCTCATTCCCCCATTCTACTTCCAGTACTAATCTGCTTTACTTATAAGTTGGTGATTGCTATAGGTTGGAAAAAAATATATAGAGTAACTTGGGGATTGCAACTGTGGCTCCAGTATTGTTAGTTTATGCCAGTAAATTAGAGAATAGCTTTGTCAACTTGTGTTTTTTGGCTATGACACCAAAGGCACAAGCACACAAAAAAAGACAATTTGGATTTCATCAAAAGTAAAGGTGTGATATCCCTCCCACTTGTGGCTCACTGCCCTGGGGTTGTGGGTTCCAGCTAGACTGCATCTCTGCCACTTCTACCCATCTCTATGTGGCCTTTCCTTTATATCCTTAGTTGTAGAAAATCTGTTCTGTTAATCTTCAGGTTGTTCTCAAAGATAGTTGTTCCATATATAGTTAAGTAGATTTGATTTCTACTTTAAGAGGTTGCTTTTTTGTTCTTTTCAATTTAAATTTATTTTCAGAATACTTAAATATTTAAAACACTCAACATTTTAAAAGTTTAAAAACTACAGCTATATAAAAAGGTATATTCAGAGAAGTCTTGCTTCCATCCCTATCTCTCCATCCTATATTCCTCTGTATCTTATTAATAAACCATTTTTATTACTTTGTGATTTATCATCCCAATGTTTACTGATGCAAAGTAAGTAAATATATGAATATATTATTATTCTCCATTCTTCCTTATACAAAAGTAGAATATTGTATGTAACTACCTTGCCTTTTTTATTTAACAATATATCTGAGAAATCATTATCAATACACAGAGATCTTTCTCAGAGAAAGGTTGGATAGATTTGTTTCTTGTTTTCTAATAAAATAGAACTAATTAGATCAAAGTTAAAAGCTAAGATCAACAAAAAGCATTATCCTCCTGCCAAATACCCTTAAGCTAGAATGCTTTTGTATATATCAATGGAGGTGGGAAATGTCCACAAATCAGAAGGTTTCATATTCCACATATAAAGTTAAAAAGTGAATTTTAGTTATTTACCTAGTTAACAAAACACTGTGAAATTTCCTCTCTTTGGGGTGTATCTCATTCCTAATATTTGGACTTCTAGGACAAATTATAAAACACATACTTTTTTCTCTCATCTATCAAGTTCAGTTCAAGTACCTCTAAAACACGGGCTTAAAGAAAAAAGGCAATTCCACTAGAAAAATAACCTAAAATATTTTTCTTAACTTATAAGGAATATTTTATTTAAAAAATAATATACTTTTTCTCCAGCTAAGATAATATGGTCCAAAAGCAGGCACATGAATAAAATTAGTCCTATACAAATTCTACTTCTACTTTAAATAAATTAAATGCAATATGAAAAGTCAAAAAACATTCTCTCAAATAAGTTTTTCAAAAGAAAAACTAAAACAAATGATTTTTAAAACACTGCTAACATATACCCTCATTCAGTCTGTTTTTTAAAGTAACAAAAGTATTTTTAATCAATCATGCCACTCATGTAGCAGTTCTACAGTACATTTTTTTTCCAAGTACAATAAAAGCATCCTGACAAAGAGTTTCTGAAATGCTAATACATATAATATTATGGTAAAGAGTTTAGAAGTATTCCTTTTTATTCAATCCTTAATTTAAGCTGAAGTATTAAAAGTTAACAATCCACGGATTTGGGAGTACATTGACTCACAAGTAGTGGAGCACTTTTATCAAGGGACTTGGGCAACAGCAAATTTTATAGAGCTTTAGAAAAGTCAGTGTGGAAACAGAGAAAGATTGGCTATGGTTGTACATCTGGCCTTATTTAGAAAGATCAAAGAACAAGGAAATAAGTATAGAGCCCAAAATTGGCTTGGAATTTGTGAATTGGCTGACAATATATTGTGTTTCTGGACAAGCAGAGCATTTACAGGAACACAAAAGTTTGGGCTATTGATGTGACATCACAGTCAAAAGTGTCTCTCTATTGGGCATAGAAATTTATTTCAATAGTCCCTCCTTTTGGTCATTTTCTTGACCATTCAACAGGTTTGATTAAATAAAATCAGCCTTATCGAAGATAAGGTGACATTATGTGTGTGGGTTTATCTCTGGGTTGTCTATCCTGTTCCACTGATATATATTTCTGCTTTTGTGCCAGTACCATAACTGTCTTGATTACTGTAGCTTTGTAGTATAGTCTGAAGTCAGGGAGCCTGATTCCTGCAGCTCTGTTTTTCTTTCTCAAGATTGCTTTGGCTATTCAGGGTCTTTGGAGTTTCCATACAAATTGTGAAATTTTTTGTCCTAGTTCTGTGAAAAACTGCCCTTGGTAGTTTGGTAGGGATTGCATTGAATCTGTAGATTGCTTTTGGTAGTATAGTCATTTTCACAATGTTGATTCCTCCAATCCAAGAACATGGTATATCTCTCCATCTGTTTGTATCATCTTTAATTCTTTCATCAGTGTCTTATAGCTTTCTGCATACAGGACTTTTGTCTCCTTAGGAAGGTTTATTCCTAGGTATTTTATTCTTTTTGTTGCAATGGATTGTTACAATAGGATTGTTTCCTTAATTTCTCTTTCAGAGTTTTCATCATTAGTGTATAAGAGTGCAAGAGATTTCTGTGCATCAATTTTGTATCCTGCTACTTTACCAAATTCATTGATTACCTCTAGTAGTTTTCTGGTAGCAACTTTAGGATTCTCTATGTATAGTATCATGTCATCTGCAAACAGTGACAGTTTTACTTCTTCTTTTCCAATTTGGATTCATTTTATTTCTTCTTCTTCTCTCATTCCCATAGCTAAAACTTCCAAAACTATTTTGAATAATAGTGGTGAGAGTGGGCAACCTTGTCTTGTTCCTGATCTTAGAGGAAATGGTTTCAGTTTTTCACCATTGAGAATGATGTTGGCTGTGGGTTTGTCATATATGGCCTTTATTATGTTGATGTAGGTTCCCTCTATGCCTACTTTCTGGAGAGTTTTTATCATAAATGGGTGTTGAATTTGTTGAAAGCTTTTTCTGCATCTATTGAGACTATCATATGGTTTTTATCCTTCAATTTGTTGATATGGTGTATCACATTGATTGATTTGCGTATATTGAAGAATCCTTGCATTCCTGGGATAAACCCCACTTGATCATGGTGTATGATCCATTTACTGTGCTATTGGATTCTGTTTGCTAATATTCTGTTGAGGATTTTTGCACCTATGTTCATCAGTGATATTGACCTGTAGCTTTTTTTGTGTGTGACATCTTTGTCTGATTTTGGTATCAGGGTGATGGTGGCCTCATAGAATGAGTTTGGGAGTGTTCCTCCCTCTGCTATATTTTAGAACAGTTTGAGAAGGATAGGTGTTAGCTCTTCCCAAAATGTTTAATAGAATTTACCTGTGAAGCCAACTGGTCCTGGGCTTTTGTTTGTTTGAAGACTTTTAATCAGAGTTTCCATTTCAGTGCTTGTGATTGGTCTGTTTATATTTTCTATTTCTTCCTTGTTCAGTCTTGGGAGATTGCACCTTTCTAAGAATTTGTCCGTTTCTTCTAGGTTGTCTTTTTTATTGCCGTAGAGTTGCTTGTAGTCGTCTCCTATAATCCTTTTATGTCTGTAGTGTCAGTTGTAACTTCTTCTTTTTTATTTATAATTTTATTGATTTGAGCCCTCGCCCTTTTTTTCTTGATGAGTCCGTAAAGTTTTATTGATTTTTTAATCTTTCCAAAGAACCAGCTTTTAGTTTCATTGATCTTTTCTATTGTTTTCTTCATCTCTATTTCATGTATTTCTGGTTTCATCTTTATGATTTCTTTCCTTTTACTAACGTTGAGTTTTGTTTTTTCTTCTTTCTCTAGTTGCCTTAGGTGTAAAGCTTCATTGTGTATTTGAGATTTTTCTTGTTTCCTGAGGTAAGAATATATGGCTATAAACTTCCTCTTAAAATTGCTGTTGCTGCATCCCATAGATTTTGGATTGTCATGCTTTTGTTGTCATTTGTCTCTTGGTATTTTTTATTTCCTTTTTGATTTCTTTGGTGATCCATTGGTTGTTTAGTAGCATATGGTTTAGTCCCCACATGTTTATGTTTTTTACAGTTGTTTTCCTTTAATTTATTTCTAATCTCATGGCATGTGGTTGGAAAAGATGCTTGATATGAATTCAATTTTCTTAAACTTACTGAGGCTTAATTTGTGGCCCAATATGTAATCTATGCTGGAGAATGTTCCATGTGCACTTGATAAGAAAGTATATTTTGCTGCTGTTGGATGAGATGTTCTATAAATATCAGTTAATTCCATCTGGTCTAATATGCCATTTTAGGCCTTTGTTTTCTTATTGATTTTCTATCTGGATGATCTCTCCATTTGTGTAAGTATTGTGTAAATCCACCACTACTGTGTTACTGTCGATTTCCCCTTCTGTGGTTGGTGGCATTTGCCTTATATATTGAGGTGCTCCTATGTTGTGTGCATATATATTTACAATTGTTATATCTTCTTCTTGGATTATCCCTTGATCATTATGTAGTGTTCTTCCTTTTCTCTTGTAACAGTCTTTATTTAAAGTCTACTTTGTCTGATATGAGTATTGCTACTCCAGCTTTCTTCTTGTTTCCATTCGCATGGAATACCTTTTTTATCCCCTCAGTTTCAGTCTGTGTATGTTCCCAGATCCAATAGTGGGTCTCTTGTGTACAGCATATACATGGGTCTTGCTTTTGTAGCCATTCAACCAGTCTATGTATTTGGTTGGAGCATTTAATCCATTTACATTTAAGATAATTATTGATATGTACATTCCTATTGACATTTTGTTAATTGTTCTGGGTTTGTTTTTGTAGGTCTTTTTACTTGCTTTCCTCTTTTGTTCTTTTGTCTTGTGATTTGATGACTACCTTTGGTGTTGTGTTTGGGTTGCCTTTCTTTTTTGTGTGTATCTATTGTAGTTTTTTGGTTTGCTGTTCCCTTGAGGTTTTGATGTAGCAGTCTATATATGTACAAGGTGTTTTTAGTTGCTGGTCTCTTTCACATCTAGAGAAGTCCCTTCAGCATTTGCTGTAAAGCTGGTTTGGTGGTGCTGAATTCTCTTAGCTTTTTCTTGTCTGTAAAGCTTTTGATTTCTCTGTCGAATCTGAATGAGATTCTTGCTGGTTTGAGTATTCTTTGTTGTAGTTTCCCCCCCCCTCTTTCATCACTTTAAATGTATCATGCCACTTCCTTCTGGCCTGCAGATTCTCTGCTGAAAAATCATCTGATAACCTTATGGGGATTCCCTTGTATGTTATTTGTTGTTTTTCCTTGTTGATTTTTAATATTTTTAAATTGTCTTTAATTTTCGTCACTTTGATTAGTATATGCCTTGCCATGTTCCTCCTTAGGTGCATGCTGTATGGGATTCTCTGCACTTCCTGGACTTGAGTGAGTGTTTCCTTTCTCATGTCAGGTATGTTTTTGGCTATAATATCTTCAAATATTTTCTCAGGCCCTTTCTCTTTCTATTTTCCTTCAGAGGCCCCTATAACAAGAATTTTGGTGCATTTAATCTTGTCCCAGATGTCTCTGAGACTGTCCTCATTTCTTTTCATTCTTTTTCCTTTATTCTGGTCTGTGACAGTGATTTCCACTACTTTGTCTTCTGCTTCACCTGTTCGTTCTTCTGCCTTACTTATTTCTGCTATTAGTTCCTTCTAGTGTCTTTTCATTTCAGTTATTGTATTGCTCATCTCTGTTTGTTTTTCCTTTAAATCTTCTAGCTCCTTGTTAAACATTTCATATATCTTCTTGATCTGTGCCTCCATTCTTTTTCTGACATCTTCGACCATCTTTACTATCATTACTCTGAATTCTTTTTCTGGTAGATTTCCTATCTCCTCTTCATTTATTTGTCTTGTGGGTTTTTACTGTGTTCTTTCTTTCACAACTTATTTCTCTGTCATCTCATTTTCTCTAAGTTTCTGTGTTTGTGGTCTCCTTTCCACAGACTACAGGATCATAGTTCCTCTTGCATCTTTTGTCTGCCCCCTGTGCGTGAGGTTGGTCCAGGGGCTTGTGCAGGCTTCTTGGTGGGAGGGACTGGTGCCTGCCCTCTGTTGGGTGGATATGGGTTTTGTCCCTCTGATGGGCAGGGCTGTGTCCAGTGGTGTGTTTTGAGGTAGTTGTGAGCTCAGTATGAATTTAGGCAACCTATATGCTGATGGGTGTGGCTGTGTTTCTGTCTTTCTGGTTGTTTGGGCTGACTTGTTCCAGTTTTGTAGCCTGTAGAGTGTTGGTTGTAGCCGGATCTTGGTGGTGAAATGGGGACCTCTTTGACAGCTCATGCTGATCAACATTCTCTTGGGCCTCTGCCACCAGTGTCCTTGCACCTACAGTGAGCTACTGCCTACCCCTGCCTCCCCAGGAGACCCTCCCAGACACCTAGTTAGGTCTAGTCCCAGTTCCTATGAAGGTATTGCTTTGTGGTGGGTCCCAGTGCACATGAGGTCTTGTGTGCACCCTCCAAGAGTGGAGTATCTCTCCCAGGCCTGTGGTGTTCCTGCACTCAGGCTGGTCTGGCCTTCAAATCCAAATGCTCTTGGGGTTCTTCCTCCTGGTGTTTGAACCTCAAACTGTCTTGGAGGGCTATTTTTACTTAGGAACATCCCTGTGTAGTCTGAGTGTTTAGTAATTTTTGGTGGGAGGCCTATTTTTAGTATGAATATCTGGCACATCTTTCCTCAGTGTATGCTCGCCATTATACCCTTGATAGGAGTTGTTACTGATGTTGTGGTGACCTGAGCCTGCACTGGATATTGGGTGGGGCCTCACCTTTGCTCTGTGGTTGTTACTGCCCATTCAGGGTCAGTGTATGCTCCCTAGTTGTTGGAGTAGAGGCCTCCACATCTGTTTCTGAGCTATGTTTCTATTCTGTGGCACTAGACAGGTGGGATTTGAGAACTCCCACTGGGAGAGAAGCCACTGAGTTTTCCTCCTCTGGAGTTGTTCACCTGTGAGTATACTCTGTTGTGTCACTTTTCACCTGTTGTTTGGCTCACAAATTACACTGTTGTTGGAACTGCTCTCAGTCCCACCTTAACTGTGGGTATGCTGGCAACTGACCTTGGTGTCTCTCATGTGTTGTTTTCTCCAGGCCACCTGCACCAATCCACCAAAGTCAGGTCCCAGGACTGTACTAATCATGTACTTGGACTTATTATGGGAGCTATGGAGGCAGCTCAGATTCTGGCTTGGTCCAGTCCCCACATGTACATGCTCACAAAGCCCACAGCTGCTAAAGCTAGACCTGTCTCAGCTGCAGGGGCATTCAACCATTCAGCTGCTCTGCAGGCACTGAGTTTACAAAGCCAGCAGTGGGGGGTGTAAAACCACAGTTCCTGCAACCACAAGGAGAGATTTCAACTCTTCTTTCTTAGTTGTTCAGCCCCTAGGGCCGAGCTGTGGTTTCAGCCCTACCTCTGTGTGTATTCCTCCCTCTGCTTCTGAGGCTGCCCCAGAACACATGTGCCTGCCCAGGTGGGCAGGGACAGAGGTAGCAACAAGCAGGGTAGGTAACCCCACCGGGGCCAGAAGAGGCATTGGTGGGTTTGGCACAAGAGCCCTCCAGAGGCTGGCTGGGGAAAAGAATGCATTGGTGGGAGGGGTGCATGAGCCTGTCAGCGCTGGCAGGGAGGGAGGAGACATTGGTGAGAGGGGTGTGTGAGCCCACCAGGGACTGGTGGGGGTAGAGGAGGCATTGGTGGGCAAAGTGGGCAAGACTCCTCAGCCAGGCACCTCTCCTAGTGCCCTCGGAGGCAGAGGCCAGTGTATAGGGAAGGCAGATACAATGGCGGCCCTGCTCCTTGGCACCACTCAACAATGGCACCCTGCTTCTATGGTGGTCCAGGCTTCTTCCACGAATATTCCCTTTGTGGAGTTCCTTACTCTTGTTCCTTTAGGTTGTTTCTTCATAGCCAACTGCTGTTCCCTCCCTAGGTCCATTCTCGAAACCCCATGTTCCAGCACCCAGCCCCCCTCTACTCCAGCAGACACACAACTCAGGCTGGGCTGTGCAGGGCTGTGGCACAGACCATCTGTGTAAGTCTTACTCTGTCCTGCCTGCCACAGACTGGTTGCTGTGCTCTCCTCCAAGCTCCCGAATTTCCCTCTCTCTCCCAGCTGATGTCCCTGCCAGTGAGGGGACTTTCCTGAGTGCAAGAACCACTCCTCTCCTTCAGGTCCTCCCCCCCACAAAATGGGTGCAGGTCCCATCTTATGTTCTCTTTTCTTTTTTTCTTTCTTTCATCCTACCTGGTTGTGAAGGGATTTTTCTTGTCCTGTTAGGTGTCTGAGGTTCTCTGCTAGTGTTCACCAAGTGCTTTGTGAGGATTGTTCCATTTTTAGATGTATTCTTGATGTATTTGAAGGAGGAGGAGATCTAGAAGTCCTCATAGTCTGCCATCTTAACTCCGCCGCCCGCTCTTGCCACTTTTATTCAACATAGCTTTGGAAGTCCTAGGCAGGCAATCAGAGAAGTAAAGGAAATAAAAGAAATACAAATTGGAAAAGAAGAAGTAAAACTGTCATTGTTTGCAGATGACATGATGCTATGCATAGAAAATTAAACTCCTAAAGATGCTAAGAGAAAACTGCTAGAGCTCATCAATGAATTTGATAAAGTTTCAGGATACAAAATTACTGCACAGAAATCTCTTGCATTCCTATACACTAACAATGAAAGACCAGAAAGAGAAATTAAGGAAACAATCCATTTACCATCACATCAAAAAGAATAAAATACCTAGGAATAAACGTACCTAAGGAGGCAAAAGACCTGTACTCAGAAAGGTAAAAGATACTGATGAAAGAAATAAAAGATGGCACAAACATGGAGAGATATACCATATTCTTGGATTGGAAGAATCACTATTGTGAAAATAACTATACTAAATCTACAGCTTCAAATGGAATCCCTATCAACTTACCAATGGCATTTTTCACAGAATTAGAACAAAAAACTTTTACAATTTGTATGGAAACACAAAAGACCTTGAATAGCCAAAGCAATTTTGAGAAAGAAAAATGGAGCTGGAGGAATCAGGCCCTGACTTTGGACTATACTACAAAGCTACCGTCGTCAAAACAGTATGGTACCAGCACAAAAACAGAAATATAGATAAATGGAACAGGATAGAAAGCCCAGAGATAAACCCACACTCCTATGGTCCATTAATCTATGACAAAGGAGATAAAAATATACAATGGGGAAAAGACAGCCTCTTCAATAAATGGTGCTGGGAAAACTGGAAAGCCACATGTAAAAAAAATGAAATTAGAACACTCTATAACACCATACACAAAAATAAACTCAAAATGGATTATGGACCGAAATGTAAGACAGGATACGATAAAACTCTTAGAGGAAAACATAAGCAGAACACTCTTTGAGATAAATTGCGGGAATATCTTTTTTGATCTGTCTCCCAGAGTAATTTAAATAAAAACAAATATAAACAAATGGAAACTAATTAAACTGAAAAGCTTTTGCACAGCAAAGGAAACCATAAACAAAATTAAAAGACAACCCACAGAATGGGAGAAAATATTTAAAAATGAAGCGACCGACAAGGGGTTAATCTCCAAAATATACAAACAACTCATGTGTCTCAATATCAAAATAAAAAAACAACCCAATCAATAAATGGGCAGAAGACCTAAATGGACATTTCTCCAAAGAAGATATACAGATTGCCAACAAACACATGAAAAGATGCTTAACATCACTAATTATTAGAGAAATGCAAATCAAAACTACAATGAGATGTCACCTCACACCAGTCAGAATGGACATCATCAAAAAGCCCACAAACAGTAAATGCTGGAGAGGATATGGAGAAAAGGGAACCCTCCTATACCATTGGTGGGAATGCAAACTGGTACAGCCACTATGGGGAATAGTATGGAGGTTCCTTTAAAAACTAAAAATAGAGCTACCATATGATCCAGCAGTCCCACTCCTGGGCATCTATACAGAGAAAAAACATGGTTTGAAAATAAACATACACCCCAATATTCATTGCAGTGCTATTTACAATAGCAAAAACATGGAAGCCATCTACATATCCATTGTTAGATGAATGGATAAAGAAGACATGGTACATATATACAATGGGATATTACTCATCCTTTAAAAAGAATGAAATAATGCCATTTGCAGCAACATGGATGGACCTGGAGATTATCATACTAAGTGAAGTATGTCAGAGAAAGACAGATATTGTATGATATTGCTTATATGTGGAATCAAAAAATGATACAAATGAACTTATTTACAAAACTGAAATGGACTCACAGATTTAGAGAAAAAACTTATGGTTACTGGGGGAAGGATCTGGAGGAGGGATAGATTTGGAGGTTGGGATTGACATGTACACACTACTATATTTAAAATAAAATAGATAAACAACAAGGACCTACTGTATAGCACAGCAAACTCTGCTCAATATTCTGTAATAACCTAAATGGGAAAAGAATTTGAAAAAGAACAGATACTTGTATATGTATAACTGAATCACTTTGCTGTAAGGGGGAGGAGAGGGAGGGAGCCAGAGGGAGGGAAGAAGTCTAGGAAGAAAGGACAAGTAAGGAGGGAGGAAGAAAGGAAGGAAGGTAGGAAGGAAGGAGCGAGAAATGAAGAAAAACAAAAGAAGGTAGAGAAGAGCAAATATTTGTGTTAACGCTTGCAATTGGGTGTAAGGATAGCAGCCATAAGTGTTCATCTTTTGGGGTTTTGGTGGGAAATGCTTTGAGGGAAGAGGAATTGGGCTTTGCTTGGAATGACTTCTGATTTCTAACAGACTTCCTCTTTGGATAAATCCCTTATTCTCTCACAGGGCTCATCTCATTTCCCTCCCAGGAAAATGAAGATAGTTAGCCCCAGCATTTTAGAAGTTGGTACTTTCCATTTCTGCCATGGGGCAATTACTTAAAGGAGCCCCTTCCCAGTTACACACACAGGTGAGCCATTTTCAGAGCAGAGCAGGAGCCCACGGTTTCTCAGACTCTTGGTCCCTGTGAGTTTTAGAAATCAGTTCCTCCTCACCCACACCTCTCCTTCTGCCAGCCTGCTCTTCAAGCTGCATACTAGGAGCCAGAAGGGAACTTTCTTATGCAATTCTACTAGGATGATGGGAACAGGGCCAACGTGTACCCAGTCCCATAATCTAGGCTCTCACCTCCACCTTACCGTGATGCATTTCTCACTGCCTAGGCAGTCACCACAGTGCTGTCCCCCCCACTCTGTAACAGAGACTGCCTGCACTGCTCCCTGCTCTCTACGTTGGCCCTGCAGATCCTTCTGCACTGGGGGAGGAAAGAGAAAAAGAGAGAAGGAGTCAATTGCCTGACTGGGAGGAAATTGAAAGGAAGGAGTAAAAGACAACCTGAGGCATTAGATACAGTTGAGGAAAAGCCTGGAGAAAGAAAAGGAAGAACAAGGGGTGAAGATGGGGTTGTGACTAGAATGGCACTTTCCATCTCTCTAGCACTTCTCCCCCCTGATTTTACCATACCAATAAAGCTAGCTGCCAAGGGCATCCTGACTATTGCAGCCACAATTTCCGGCATTTTTCCTAAGGTGCTCACATATTCATTCACAAATATGAAGTGCCAGAACTAATAGGGTGCTGTGTTAGGCCCCAGAGACTTAATCAAGGTGCTAATAAGACCCAATGCTGGGAGAGAGACAAGATGGCGGAAGAGTAAGATGCGGAGATCACCTTCCTTCCCACAGATACAGTAGAAATACATCTACACGTGGAACTGCTCCTACAGAACACCCACAGAACGCTGGCAGAAAATGTCAGACCTCCCAAAAGGCAAGAAACTCCCCACGTACTTGGGTAGGGCAAAAGAAAAAAGAAATAACAGAGACAAAAGAATAGGGATAGGACCTGCACCAGTGGGAGGGAGCTGTGAAGGAGGAAAGGTTTCCACACACTAGGAAGCCCCTTCGCTGGCGGAGACTGCGGGTAGCAGAGGGGGTAAGCTTCGGAGCCATGGAGGAGAGCGCAGCCACAGGAGTGCGGAGGGCAAAGCGGAGAGACTCCCGCACAGAGGCTCGGTGCCGAGCAGCACTCAGCAGCCCGAGAGGCTTGTCTGCTCCCCCGCCGGGGCGGGCGGGGCTGGGAGCTGAGGCTCGGGCTTCGGTCAGATCGCAGGGAGAAGACTGGGGTTGGCAGTGTGAACACAGCCTGAAGGGGTTGGCGCACCACAGCTGGCTGGGAGGGAGACCGGGAAAAAGTCTGCAGCTGCCAAAGAGGTAAGAGACTTTTTCTTCCCTCTTTGTTTCCTGGTGCACGAGGAGAGGGGATTCAGAGCACCGCCTAAACGAGCTCCAGAGACGGGCGCAAGCCGCGGCTATCAGCTCAGATCCCACAGCAACAGGGGTGCAGAGGAAAAAACGGAGAGATTCCCGCACAGAGGCTCGGCGCCGAGCAGCACTCAGCAGCCCGAGAGGCTTGTCTGCTCACCCACCGGGGTGGGCGGGGCTGGGAGCTGAGGCTCAGACTTTGGTCGGATTGCAGGGAGAGGACTGGGGAGAGGACTGGGGTTGGCGGCGTGAGCACAGCCTGAAGGGGTTAGCACACCACAGCTGGCTGGGAGGGAGACAAGGAAAAAGTCTGCAGCTGCCAAAGAGGCAAGAGACATTTTCTTGCCTCTTTGTTTCGCGGCGTGCAAGGAGAGGGGATTCAGACCGCCGCCTAAACAAACTCCAGAGACGGGCGCGAGCCGCGGCGATCAGCGCGGGCCCCAGAGATGGGCGTGAGACGCTAAGTCTGCTGCTGCCGCCACCAAAAAGCCTGTGTGTGAGCACAGGTCACTCTCCACACCGCCCCCCCCGGGAGCCAGTGCAGCCCGCCACTGCCAGGGTCCCGTGATCCGGGGACAACTTTCAATGCACGGCGCGCCTGAGGCTGGTGCGACATCACGCAGGCCTCTGCCGCTGCAGGCTTGCCCTGCCTCCTCTGTACCCCTCCCTCCCACCGGCCTGAGTGAGGCAGAGCCCCCGAAGCAGCTGCTCTTTAACCCCGTTCTGTCTGGGCAGGGAACAGATGCCCTCAGGCGACGTACACGCAGAGGCGGGTGCAAATCCAAAGCTGAACCCCGGGAGCTGTGCGAACAAAGAAGAGAAAGGGAAATCTCTCCCAGGAGCCTCAGAAGCAGCAGATTAAAACTCCACAAACAACTTGATGTGTCTGCATCTGTTAAATACCTGAATAGACAACGAATCATCTCAAATTCAGGAGGCGGACTTTCAGAGCAGGATATATTAATTTTTCCCCTTTTCCTTTTTTTGTGAGTGTATATGTATATGCTTCTGGGTGAGATTTTGTCTGTATAGCTTTGCTTTATAATAGCTTTATTTTACTTCACTATATTATAGCCTCTTTCTTTCTTTCTTTCTATTTTTTCTCCCTTTTACTCTGAGCCGTGTGGATGAAAGGCTCTTGGTGCTCCAGCCAGGCATCAGGGCCGTGCCTCTGAGGTGGGAGAGCCAACTTCAGGACACTGGTCCACAAGAGACCTCCCAGCTCCATGTAATACCAAACGGCAAAAATCTCTCAGAGATCTCCATCTCAACGTGAAGACCCAGCTTCACTCAACGACCAGCAAGCTAGAGTGCAGGACACCCTATGCCAAACAACTAGCAAGACGGGAGCACAGCCCCATCCATTAGCAGAGAGGCTGCCTAAAATCATAATAAGGCCACAGACACCCCAAAATACACCACCAGACGTGGACGTGCCCACCAGAAAGACAAGATCCAGCCTCATCCACCAGAGCTCAGGCACTAGTTCCCTCCACCAGGAAGCATACACAACCCACTGAACCAACCTTAGCCACTGGGGACAGATACCAAAAACAACGGGAACTACGAACCTGCAGCCTGTGAAAAGGAGACCCCAAACACAGTAAGATAAGCAAAATGAGACGACAGAAAAGCACACAGCAGATGAAGGAGCAGGGTCAAAACACACCAGACCTAACAAATGAAGAGGAAATAGGTAGTCTACCTGAAAAAGAATTCAGAATAATGATAGTAAGGATGATCTAAAATCTTGGAAATAGAATAGACAAAATGCAAGAAACATTTAACAAGGACGTAGAAGAACTAAAGAGGAACCAAGCAACGATGAAAAACACAATAAATGATTAAAAATACTCTAGACAGGATCAATAGCAGAATAACTGAGGCAGAAGAACGGATAAGTGACCGGGAAGATAAAATGTTGGAAATAACTACTGCAGAGCAGGATAAAGAAAAAAGAATGAAAAGAACTGAGGACAGTCTCAGAGACCTCTGGGACAACACTAAATGCACCAACATTCGAATTATAGGGGTCCCAGAAGAAGAAGAGAAAAAGAAAGGGACTGAGAAAATACTTGAAGAGATTATAGTTGAAAACTTCCCTAATATGGGAAAGGAAATAGTTAATCAAGTCCTGGAAGCACAGATAGTCCCATTCAGGAAAAATCCAAGGAGAAACACACCAAGACACATATTAATCAAACTGTCAAAAATTAAATATAAAGAAAACATATTAAAAGCAGCAAGGGAAAAACAACAAATAACACACAAGGGAATCCCCATAAGGTTAACATCTGATCTTTCAGCAGAAACTCTGCAAGCCAGAAGGGAATGGCAGGATATACTTAAAGTGATGAAGGAGAAAAACCTACAACCAAGGTTACTCTACCCAGCAAGGATCTCATTCAGATTTGATGGAGAAATTAAAACCTTTACAGACAAGCTAAAACTGAGAGAGTTCAGCAGCACCAAACCAGCTTTACAACAAATGCTAAAAGAACTTCTCTAGGCAAGAAACACAAGAGAAGGAAAGCACCTACAATAACAAACACAAAACATTTAAGAAAATGGGAATAGGAACATACATATCGATAATTACCTTGAATGTAAATGGATTAAACGCTCCCACCAAAAGACACAGACTGGCTGAATGGATACAAAATCAAGACCCATATATATGCTGTCTACAAGAGACCCACTTCAGACCTAGAGACACATACAGACTGAAAGTGAGGGGATGGAAAAAGATATTCCATGCAAATGGAAATCAAAAGAAAGCTGGAGTAGCAATTCTCATATCAGACAAAATAGACTTTAAAATAAAGACTATTACAAGAGACAAAGAAGGACACTATATAATGATCAAGGGATCGATCCAAGAGGAAGGTATAACAATTGTAAATATTTATGCACCCAACATAGGAGCACCTCAATACATAAGGCAAATACTAACAGCCATAGAAGGGGAAAACGACAGTAACACAATCATAGTAGGGGACTTTAACACCCCACTTTCACCAATGGACAGATCATCCAAAATGAAAATAAATAAGGAAACACAAGCTTTAAATGATACATTAAACAAGATGGACTTAATTGATATTTATAGGACATTGCACCCCAAAACAACAGAATACACATTTTTCTCAAGTGCTCATGGAACATTCTCCAGGATAGATCATATCTTGGGTCACAAATAAAGCCTTGGTAAATTTAAGAAAATTGAAATCGTATCAAGTATCTTTTCCGACCACAACGCTATGAGACTAGATATCAATTACAGGAAAAGATCTGTAAGAAACACAAACACATGGAGGCTAAACAATACACTACTTAATAACGAAGTGATCACTGAATAAATCAAAGGGGAAATCAAAAAATACCTAGAAACAAATGATAATGGAGACACGACGATCCAAAACCTATGGGACGCAGCAAAAGCAGTGCTAAGAGGGAAGTTTATAGCAATACAAGCCTACCTCAAGAAACAGGAAACATCTCGAATAAACAACCTAACCTTCCACCTGAAGCAATTAGAGAAAGAAGAACAAAAAAACCCCAAAGCTAGCAGAAGGAAAGAAATCATAAAGATCAGATCAGAAATAAATGAAAAAGAAATGAAGGAAACAATAGCAAAAATCAATGAAACTAAAAGCTGGTTCTTTGAGAAGATAAACAAAATTGATAAACCATTAGCCAGACTCATCAAGAGAAAAAGGGAGAAGACTCAAATCAATAGAATTAGAAATGAAAAAGGAGAAGTAACCACTGACACTGCAGAAATACAAAAGATCATGAGAGATTACTACAAGCAACTCTATGCCAATAAAATGGACAACCTGGAAGAAATGGACAGATTCTTAGAAATGCACAACCTGCCGAGACTGAACCAGGAAGAAAGAGAAAATATGAACAGACCAATCACAAGCACTGAAATTGAAACTGTGATTAAAAACCTTCCAACAAACAAAAGCCCAGGACCAGATGGCTTCACAGGTGAATTCTATCAAACATTTAGAGAAGAGCTAACACCTATCCTTCTCAAATTCTTCCAAAATATTGCAGAGGGAGGAACGCTCCCCAACTCATTCTACAAGGCCACCATCACCCTGATACCAAAACCAGACAAAGATGTCACAAAGAAAGAAAACTACAGGCCAATATCACTGATGAACATAGATGCAAAAATCCTCAACAAAATACTAGCAAACAGAATCCAACAGCACATTAAAAGGATCATACACCATGATCAAGTGGGGTTTATCGCAGGAATGCAAGGATTCTTCAATATATGCAAATCAATCAACGTGATACACCATATTAACAAATTGAAGGAGAAATACCATATGATCATCTCAATAGATGCAGAGAAAGCTTTCGACAAAATTCAACACCTATTTATGATAAAAGCCCTGCAGAAAGTAAGCATAGAGGGAACTTACCTCAACATAATAAAGGCCATATATGACAAACCCACAGCCAACATTGTCCTCAATGGTGAAAAACTGAAACCATTTCCACTAAGATCAGGAACAAGACAAGGTTGCCCACTCTCACCACTATTATTCAACATAGTTTTGGAAGTGTTAACCACAGCAATCAGAGAAGAAAAAGAAATAAAAGGAATCCAAATCGGAAAAGAAGAAGTAAAGCTGTCACTGTTTGCAGATGACGTGATACTATACATAGAGAATCCTAATGATGCTACCAGAAAACTCCTAGAGCTAATCAATGAATTTGGTAAAGTAGCAGGATACAAAATTAATGCACCGAAATCTCTTGCATTTCTATACACTAATGACGAAAAATCTGAAAATGAAATTAAGAAAACACTCCCGTTTACCACTGCAACAAAAAGAATAAAATATCTAGGAATAAACCTACCTAAGGAGACAAAAGACCTGTATGCAGAAAATTATAAGACACTGATGAAAGAAATTAAAGATGATACTAATAGATGGAGAGATATACCATGTTCTTGGAATGGAAGAATCAACATTGTGAAAATGACTCTACTACCCAAAGCAATCTACAGATTCAATGCAATCCCTATCAAACTACCACTGGCATTTTTCACAGAACTAGAACAAAAAATTTCACAATTTGTATGGAAACACAAAAGACCCCTAATAGCCAAAGCAATCTTGAGAACGAAAAATGGAGCTGGGGGAATCAGGCTCCCTGACTTCAGACTATATTACAAAGCTACAGTAATCAAGACAGTTTGGTACTGGCACAAAAACAGAAATATAGATCAATGGAACAGGATAGAAAGCCCAGAGATAAACCCACACACATATGGCCACCTTATCTTTGATAAAGTAGGCAAGCATATACAGTGGAGAAAAGACAGCCTCTTCAATAAGTGGTGCTGGGAAAATTGGACAGATACATGTAAAAGTATGAAATTAGGACGCTCCCTAACACCATGCACAAAAGTAAACTCTAAATGGATTAAAGACCTAAGTGTAAGGCCAGACACTATCAAACTCTTAGAGGAAAACATAGGCAGAACACTCTATGACATACATCACAGCAAGATTCTTTTTGACCCAGCTCCTAGAGAAAGGGAAATAAGAACACAAATAAACAAATGGGACCTAATGAAACTTAAAAGCTTTTGCACAGCAAAGGAAACCATAAACAAGACCAAAAGACAACCCTCAGAATGGGAGAAAATATTTGCAAATGAAGCAACTGACAAAGGATTAATCTCCAAGATTTACAAGCAGCTCATGCAGCTCAATAACAAAAAAACGAACAACCCAATCCAAAAATGGGCAGAAGACCTAAATAGACATTTCTCCAAAGAAGATATACAGATTGCCAACAGACACATGAAGGAGTGCTCAACATCATTAATCATTAGAGAAATGCAAATCAAAACTACAATGAGATATCATGTCACACTGGTCAGAATGGCCATCATCAAAAAATCTAGAAACAATAAATGCTGGAGAGGGTGTGGAGAAAAGGGAACCCTCTTGCACTGTTGGTGGGAATGTAAATTGATACAGCCACTATGGAGAACAGTATGGAGCTTCCTGAAAAAACTACAAATAGAACTACCATACGACCCAGCAATCCCACTACTGAGCATATACCCTGAGAAAACCATAATTCAAAAAGAGTCATGTACCAAAATGTTCATTGCAGCTCTATTTACAATAGCCAGGACATGGAAGCAACCTAAGTGTCCATCATTGGATGAATGGATAAAGAAGATGTGGCACATATATACAATGGAATATTACTCAGCCATAAAAAGAAATGAAATGGAGGTATTTGTAATGAGGTGGATGGAGTTAGAGTCTGTCATACAGAGTGAAGTAAGTCAGAAAGAGAAAAACAAATACAGTATGCTAACACATATATATGGAATCTAAGGGAAAAAAAAAAGGCCTTGAAGAGCCTAGTGGCAAGACGGGAATAAAGACACAGACCTACTAGAGAATGGACTTGAGGCTATGGGGCGGGGGAGTGGTGAGATGTGACAGGGTGAGAGAGTGTCATGGACATATATACACTACCAAATATAGAATGGATAGCTAGTGGGAAGCAGCCGCATAGCACAGGGAGATCAACTCGGTGCTTTGTGGCCACCTAGAGGGGTGGGATGGGGAGGGTGGGAGGGAGGGAGATGCAGGAGGGAGGAGACATGGGAACATATGTATATGTGTAACTGATTCACTTTGTTATAAAGTAGAAACTAGCACACCATTGTAAAGCAATTATACTTCAATAAAGATGTTTAAAAAAAAAAAACCCAGTGCTATCCCAAGGTACCTTGGAATCCAGTGAAGAGACTAACAGGTTCACAAACAGCCAATATCTGAAAAAGGATATAAACACAATAGAAGGACAAATGCAATTATGGGAATATAAAGAAAATTGCAGGTAGGCAGTGGCATTTGAACTAAACCTTGAAAGATTATCTATCAGTACTTTGACTTATAGTCAAGAAAAGAATGGGTGCCTAGACATAAGGAAGCACATGATTCAAGAGAAAGAGTGTAAAAATACATAGTTTCCCTATAGATTAAATAGTCTTGTGCACTTAAAGGGCCGGGGGGTGGGGTGGGCGTGTACGCAGACTAATGTGAGCTTAGACTGAGACTATATTTTATTCATTTCTGTATAGTAGGTGCTCAGTAAATTATTCAAAGGCTAGATAGGCCACCTCATAGTGAAGAACTTGGATACTAGTGAAAAGTAGTTTGCCTTTATTTATTTATGGTAATGGGGAGCCATTAGAAAGTTATTTGGTGGGAAGGTCCTGATAAGATCAAGCAAGATTACTTTGGCATTCTGCATTGAGTGAAAGGAAATAGAGAGACTAGAGGCAAGAAAAACAGTTGGGAAATTAGTGCAGTCAGTTCACCAGATCAGGAAAGGTAAGATTGACCTAGGGCAGTAGCTCAAAAGCAGTAAGTATATGATCATAATCTATTTAAGCCATGGCCATTTAAAAAAAAATTTAGACAAAAAATGATCTTGTATTTGATTTCACAGCCTTCCTTGATTTTTGAAAGAACAGAATATCAGACTGTATGAAGAATGTTAAGGTTAAACCCTCTATTTTTATAGATGAGGAAACTAAAACTCAGAAAAACTAAGAGATTTGACCAACATTACAGAGTTACAAAATGGCAGTTAGGACTTGAACCCAGGTTCCTTAACTTTACTTAGTAATGTCTCCTGAAGTTTGCTCCCATTATCTCAAAGCATCATTTTAAACATCTTCTTTCATCACTTCACTGGCATCCCACATTTATCTCTCTAACATTGCCTTGACATAACACACTTTTTCTGTTCCAAAGCTCTATTCTACCCACCATCTTTGCTCCCGACTCTTCTATGGATAGTATGTTCTGAACTTATATCCTCCTTCCTACAGGGTTCCAGCCTCAGTGTGAGTAGCCAGCCTCTGCTAATCCTGTGACCCGAGCGGGTATGATCATATCCTCATTTACAAAGGCAGGGAAGTGGTGAACCAGAGATATGAAGTAACTTTATTCACTCATTCATGCTCATAGACATCTTATTCCAGAAAGCAGTTTGAGGAAGTAAGTGAAACGAAATGTCACCAAGACTCTCAAGAGGAGTTCTGTATCTCACAAGGGGACTGGAGTTCCACTGCTTCTGTAAGTAATGCCCCTTTGTGCTAGGAAACTGTTGTTTTGTTTTGTTTTTTTCTGTTCCATTTTAGCTTGTAAAGATACCATTATACAGTTACATATTGGCTGTGCTTTTTGTACTCTCTGTTCTGGATATCAGCAGGACATAATTAAAGCTTAAGATTTTATGAGATCATAAATGAAGTGGAGGAGAGTGGGAGTATTGGGTTCTCCTATGGTTAATAACCTCCCCTACCTGTGGTAATCAGTCAATTAGTCACAGTGTTTATTGATAGCAAGAAGAGTACATAACCAGAATATCAAATTACAAGAACTGTTCGTTCTCTTATTTTAGTTAACAGAATTTAAGGAGACATTTCCCATATGAAGTCATATTGAGAAAGACCATTTCCCTTTCCCAAAATTACAGAAGTTTAACCAGTTCCTCAAGAGGTTGTACTACTACATCCTCCTTTTTACTGGTAGTAAAATGAATGATGTAAGCTTTTTTCTACTCCTAGGATTAGTTATTGTTTCACTGGGTTAGTAAATAAGCGGTCATCTTCAAGGTTGCATGAATGAAAACCAATCCGTTTTTAGATTTGCTATTACATCTACCTCCAGAGAACTGAAACACTTGATTAAGAGATTTGTCATTGGCTTTGTCTTGATAGTTATATCAGATCTGTCTGCTTTGGACTTTGAAGATCAAATCAGGACTGTACTTGAGAAAGAAACTATGTCAATTATGTAATAATGATAATTAATATTGATATAACATGTTGACAGTTCAGAAAGCAATTTTACATCTTTTATGTCATTTAATCCTCATAATAACCTCATGTCATCATTCTTCTTTTAGAGTGGAATCCGAGCCTCATGAATTTGCTCAGGTGATTATAATAAGTCAAATAATTTAGGTGCATACATGTTAACATTCAAGGTACTTTACAGTCAATGGTTCATTCAGTCCTCTCAGTGAGATTAAGATATTGGTGTTATCCATATCTTCATTTTATAGATAAGGAAGAAATGCTATCAAATTGTGTAAGATCACAGAGCAAGAAAGGGCAAAACTGAATTTGAACCTAAGATTGACTTGAGAGCCTGTATCTTTGTAAGTTAAAAATGGACATTATTGACAAAGTCCTCTTTCTTCCCATCTCCATTCTCATTCTTGAATAACTCACTCCCTAGAAGTGGCCATTATCCTAAATTTGGTGGGTTTCCTTTCACTCCATGTTTTTATATTTCATAAATAGTTATATAGCCAAAAGCAGTATATAGATTTTTTGTTAGAATTACATAAATTATATTATACTATAATCATCATTCTACCACTCATTTTTTTTTCATTCAACGTTTTGGCTCTGTTGATAAAAGCATATATAGCTCATTCATTTTTAATTGCTGTATAGTACTCCATTGATTGACTATACCACTACTTCTATATTACCCTACTGATGTAGAGTTAGGTTTGGTCTGACTTTTTATTGTTACTGACAACAATGCTATTAATACTGTTGTGTATTCCCCCACCCCCACCCTGGCACTTACTAACCTCTTTATTGCTTTATTTTTTTCCATAGCGTTTTATCACCTTCAATATATTTACTTGTTTTGTTTATTGCCTGCCTTCTTCAAACTTTTTAAGTCAGAGATTTTGTCTTGTCCACTGATTCCCCAGTACCTAGAACACTTTATGGCGCATAGGAGGTACTCAATACGTATTTGTTAAATGAATTAATGGATAAATTTAAATCATTAATCTATCTGGAATTCATTTTTTGTATGGTATGATCTAATTTTTTTTGTCTGTGAGGATAGTGAATTGTCATAAACCATTTCTTATACATTTATTTATAATAGACCTCTTTTGTATTCCATGTTCTCATATATGTGTGTCTGTTTATGGACACTTTTTTTCTGTTCCATTGATCTATTTGGATATCTCTATACTAATACCACACCATTCTATATTTTTCTGTATCTTTCTAATGTTTTGCTATGTTAGGTACGACAAGATTCCTCCTCTTTGTTCTTTTTTTCAGAATTGCTTTTGATATTCTTAAACCTTTATTCTTCCACATGAATTTTAGATTCTTGTTGTCCAGTTCAAAATAAAATATTTTTGAGGTTTGTCTAAGAGTCTGCATGCTTTATCCCTATACCACACTCCTGGTAAACAGCAGTGCCAAGACTGCTGGCTCTAAAGCCCAAGAAGCTTCTACCATGCCTTGGTGACTTCTTGGATACTAGACTAGCAGCAGCAGCAGCAGCAGGAGCAATAGTTAGCCATCAACTACATATAAGAACTGAGTGGAGCCAGATAAATTCCAGGGGCTGATTCCTAACACCAACTAGGACATCTCTCCACTTTCCTCTGTAAATTTGTGAAGGTTAGTATAGTAAGAAAACTTTAGATATTCTATTCTTCCTTTAATAAAGAGCCATTTAATCTCTTTAAGCTTCAGTTTGCTCATTTATAAATTTAATAAACCAAAAAGTGATATACAAATGTTAGTAGTAGTAGCTATTATCAGTCCATCTTCTCCAGAGTTTTGGACAGGTCTACTTGAGTTTCCAGTCTAAATTTAGTTTTAAATGTAAGTCTTCTCAATATGTAAGGATTGTCAGTGTAATAAGGTAGTGTTAGAGAAATGTTATGATGGAAGGCACATTGCAAGAACCAACCTTCCTAATTTGTACTAATTGGAGGAAGATCAGTCTAAATAAGCAAGCAAGTACAATTATGGAATGAAGTGAAATTTTATTACCTTCAAGAATGTAGCATCTAGAAATAACTTGAGATAAAGTGCCTTCTAGTAGAGATTCTTCCTACTTCTTTTATTGAAAACAGTATGCTTATTTCCAATTAGCAATATCCATTAGTAAATGAACAGCTCTAAGTCATTTTTGTCAAAGAAAAATTTTTCCAAATTTCATTATTGCTTTACTTCATAAAAAAGGCAATACATGTTTGTTATTAAAAAAAACTGTTATAGAAATAGATATCACAGAAAGTTTTAAAATCTCCCATAATTCCTCTCTCCAGAAAGATAAAACACTATTAGAATATCTCCAGATATATTTTCTTTGTATAGCTAATGCTTTTAAACAAAAATGCTATCATACTACATACACTATTTTACAATTTGCTTTTTTTCTCACTTGGCAATAAAAATAGGTTGGATATCTTTCCCTGTGATTACACATAGACCTATTTCATTTGTTTTAACTGTTATGTAATTTATTAAATGCTATAAGTCATTTTAAAAATAGTCCTCTTAGAATATCCTTGTTTTTAGCAAATATCCACTAGAGTTTTTAGGGGCAAATGTAAATCATATCTGCAATTTTCAACTGCTTCAGAAAGAAAGATTTATTTATATATAGGGGAGTGGGGATTGTAGAAAAAGAAAAGGTGGTAAAATGTTAGTATTTGGGTAAGAGTATTTGAGTGAAGAGTATATGGAGTTTTTGAACAATTTTTGCAACTTTTCTATAAATCTGATAATACATCAAAATGAGTTAAAAATTAAATTTAAACATGCTCTCATATATGACCTCTACAATCTTATTTATGCAAAAATAAAGTGACAATTTTTGTAGGACTATGGTCGGTCTGATCTCCTCAAGCCTAATAGTTTAAGCTCTGGTGATAGAGGGAAATTTAAATTTCACTACTTCAGATAAAAGCATTCTTTCACTAAGATGGCATTTACCAAGAGGAAGTTCCTGCCTACATTGCCCCCAGTGAAGGAAAAGTGATACTCTTATAGGCCATTGATGGGAGTGTAAGTTAGTACAAATTTAGTAGACAACAGTTTGAAATTAACTATTACAAGTAAAAATCCACATGCTTTTTAGTCCAGCAATCCCAATTATGGACATCTGTCCAAGAGAAAAACATACGCAAGTACACAGTGAGATAACTACAAAGATATTCATTATAGCACTGCTTGGAGAGGTAAAAGATTGGCAACAGCCTAAATATTCATTAATAAGGGACTAGCTAAATGAATTATAGACCATCATTTCTCTGAAATACTATGCAACAGTTAAAAAAATGGGGTAGATATTTTATCACCAATTAAGATAGATTTGAAAAGTATAGTATTAAGGAACATAGCAAGTTTCAAAGTGATATAAGCTATGAGATAAAATTTATGTAAAATCACATTGTGTATACCTCTTATAAATACATGAGATCAGGAAGGATACAAACAAAACTGATTAAAAAATGGTAAAATTGTTTTGCCTCTGGAAAGGGGACTGGGATTAGATGGAATGCAAAAAAAATTTTTTTAATTTATCTGTTTAAATTTTCACAATAAGAATAGGTATTGTTCATATAGTTAAAAATTATTTCCTCACATAAAAATTATTATAGTATTAGTCCCAATTATAAGGTCATCACATGACCACACACAAAAACACAGTAGTATATACTAGAGTCTTCTAGAGCACACCAAAACACTCTATCCCTTCAATACTTATTAGCATCTCCCTTTGCTCTGTGAATGTATCACACTATTTTTAAAGGTACAATTCAATAATTTTTAGTAAATATATAAATTTGTGCAGTCATCATCACAATCCAATTTTATAAAGTTTCTATCAATCAAAAGAAATTCTTTGTTCCTATTTTTAGTCAATCCCTGTTCCCATCCCCAGACACAGGCAAACACTAATCTACTTCCCCGTCTCTATAGAT
The DNA here is from genome assembly GCF_009873245.2 of Balaenoptera musculus. Classification (NCBI taxonomy): domain Eukaryota; kingdom Metazoa; phylum Chordata; class Mammalia; order Artiodactyla; family Balaenopteridae; genus Balaenoptera; species Balaenoptera musculus. The sequence continues at coordinate 50,813,768 of NC_045806.1, read as the reverse complement.
TTGTCTTTTCTGGATATTTCATATTAATGGAGTTATACAATATGTAACCTTTTGTATCTGACTTCTTTCACTTAGCCGGATGTTTTCAAGCTTCAGTCATGTTGAAGCATATATCAGTACTTCATTCCTTTATATGGCTGAATAGTATTCTGTTGTCTAGATATACCACATTTTGTTTACCCATTCAACAGTTGATGGACATTTGGGTTGTTTCCACCTTTTGGCTAATATGAATAATGCTGCTATGAACATTGAAGTACACGTATATGTGAGGATATATGTTTTCAGTTCTCTTGAGTAGATTCCCAGGAGTGAAATTGCTGGGTCATACGGTTGTTTATATTTAATTTTAAGAAATTGCAAAAATTATTTTCTAAAGTGTTTACACCATTTTACTTCTGCACTAGTAAAGCACATGGGTTCCAGATTTTCCAAATCTTTGCCAACATTTGTTATTGTCTGTCCTTTTCATTACAGTCATTCTAGTCAGTGTGAAATAGTATCACAGTGTGAGCTTAATTTGAATTTCCCTAATAACTAGTGATGTTGAACATATTTTCATGTGCTTATTAGTCATTCATGTATCTCCTTGGTGAAATGTGTATTCAAATATTTTTTTCATTTTAAAAAATTCTTACTCCTGAGTTGTAAGAGCTATTTATATATTCTTAATAAAAGTCTTTTATCAGATATATGATTTGCAAAAATTATCTCCCAGTTTGGGGCTTCTCTTTTCATTTCTTAATGGTGTATTTTAAAGAGGATATGTTTTAATTTTGATAAAATCCAGTTGCTCATTTTTTTCTCTTTCTTTTTAAAAATTTTATTGCAGTATAGTTGATTTACAATGTTGTGTTAATTTCTTCTGTACAGCAAAGAGACTCAGTTATATATATATATATATATATATATATATATATATATATATATATATATATATTCTTTTTCATATTCTTTCCATTATGGCTTGTCACAGGTTATTAAATATAGTTCCATGTGCTATACAGTAGGACTTTGTTGGGTTTTTTAAAATATTTATTTATTTATTTAGGCTGCACCAGGTCTTAGTTGTGGCATGTGGGATCTTTTAGTTGTGGCACGCAGGCTCATAGTTGTGGCATGAAGGCTTCTTAGTTGTGGCATGCAGACTTCTTAGTTGTGGCATGAATGTGGGATCTAGTTCCCTGACCAGGGATTGAACCCTGCATTGGGAGCTCAGGATCTTACCCACTGGACCACCAAGGAAGTCCCAGGATTTGTTGTTTATCCAGCCTATAATAGTTTGCCTCTGTTAATCCCAAACTCCTAATGCTTCCCTCCCCTACCCCCTCTCCCCCTTGGCAACAACAATTCTTTTCCCTATATCTGTGAGTCTGTTCTTGTTTTGTAGGTATGTTGATTTGTATGGTATTTTAGATTCCACATATAAGTGATATCATATGGTATTTGTCTTTCTGACTTACTTCACTTAGTATGATAATCTCTAGGTCCTTCTATGTTGCTGCAAATGGTATTACTTCATTCTTTTTTATGGCTGAGTAGTATTCCATTGTATACATGTATCACATCTTCTTTATCCGTTCATCTGTCAATGGGCATTTAGGTTGTTTCCATGTCTTGACTATTGTAAATAGTGTTGCTATGAACATAGGGGTGCATGTATGTTTTTGAGTTATAGTTTTGTCTGGATACATGCCCAGGAGTGGGCTTGCTGGATCTTATGGCAACTTTATTTTTAGTTTTTTAAGGAACCTCCACACTATTTTCCATAGTGGCTGCACCAATTTACATTCCCACCAACAGTGTAAGAGGGTTACCTTTTCTCCACATATCTCCAGCATATGTTATTTATAGATTTTTAATGATGGCCATTCTGGCTGTTGTGAGGTGGTACCTCATCGTAGTTTTGATTTACATTTCTCTAATAATTCTGGATGTTGAACTTTTTTTCATGTGCCTATTGGCTGTCTGTATGTCTTCTCTGGAGAAATGCCTATTTAGATCTTCTGCCCATTTATTGATTGGATTGTTTGTTTTATTGTTGTTGAGTTGTATGAGCTGCTTGTATATTTTGGAAATTAAGCCCTTGCTGGGTGCTTCACTTGCAAATATTTTCTCCCATTCCAAAGGTTGTCTTTTTGTTTTATTTATGGTTGCCTTTGCTGTGCAAAAGCTTGTAAGTTTGATTAGGTCCCTTTTTTAAAATTTCTATTGCCTTGGGAGACAGACCTAAGAAAACATTGGTACGATTTATTTCAGACAGTGTTTTGCATATGGTTTCTTCTAGGAGTTTTATGTTGTTAAATTTTATGTTTAAGTCTTTTAGCCATTTTGAGTTTATTTTTGTGCGTGGTGTGAGGGTGTGTTCTACCTTTATTGATTTACATGCAGCTGTCCAACTTTCCTGGCACCACTTGCTGAAGAGACTGTTTTTTCCCCATTGTATATTCTTGCCTCCTTTGTCAAAGATTAATTGACTGTAGGTGTGTGGGGGTTTTTTGGGGGGGCTCTCTATCTGTTCCATTGATCTGCATGTCTGTTTTTCTGCCAGTACCACACTGTTTTGATTACTACCGCTTTGGAGCATTGTCTGAAGTCTGAGAGGGTTATGCCTCCTGCTTTGTTCTTTTTCCTCAGAATTGCTTTGGAAATTCTGGGTCTTTTATCATTCCATATGAATTTTAGAATTATTTATTCTAGTTCTGTGAAAAATGTCATGGATAACTTGATAGGGTTCACATTAAATCTGTAGGTTGCTTTGGGTAGACTAGCAATTTTAACAATAATAATTCTTCCAGTGCAAGAGCATGGGATGTCTTTCTATATCTTTAAATCATCTTTAATTTCCTTCATTAATGTTTTATAGTTCTCAGAATATAAGTCTTTCTCTTCTTTGGTCAGGTTTATTCCTAACTATTTTATTTTGGGGGGTGCCATTTTTAAATGTATTTTTTTTTACATTTCCTTTCTAATATTTCATTGTTGGTGCAAAGAAATGCAACCAATTTCTATATGTTAATCTTGTATCCTGCTACCCTGCTGAATTCGTTTATTTATTTTAGTAGGTTTTGTGTGGAGTCTTTGGGGTTTTCTATATATAGTATCATGTCATCTGTGTATAATAAAAAAATTACCTCTTCCCTACCAATTTTCATAACTTTTATTTCTTTTTCTTGTCTGATTGCTGTGGATAGGACTTCCAATCCTATGTTGAAGAGAAGTGGTGAGAGTGAACATCCTTGTCTTGTTCCAGGTTGTAGCAGGAAGGCTTTAAGCTTTTCACTGTTGAGTATTATATTAGCTGTGGGATTGTCATAAATAGCTTTTATTATGTTGAGATATGTTCCCTTTATACTCACTTTTGTAAGGGTTTGTATCATAAATGGATGTTGAATTTTATCAAATGCTTTTTCTGCATCTATTGAGATGATCATGTGAATTTTGTCCTTTCTTTTGTTGATGTGGTTATCACATTGATTGATTTGCCTGTGTTGAACCATCCTTGTGACCCTGAGATGAATCAGACTTGGTCGTGGTTTACGACCTTTTTTATGTGTTGTTGGGTTCGGTTTGCCAATACTTTGTTGAAAATTTTTGTGCCTATATTCATCAAAGATATTGGCTTGTAATTTTCTTTTTTAGTGGCGCCTTCTCTGGTTTTGGTATAAGGGTGACAGTGGCTTCATAGGACGTCTTTGGTAGTGCCCTCCTCTTCAGTTTTTTGGAAGAGTTTGAGAACGATCGGTGTAAGTTCTTCTTTGTATGTTTGGTAGAATTCCCCAGTGAAACCATCTGGTCCTGGACTTTTGTTTGTTGGGAGGTTTTTTTACTAAAAATTTGATTTCATTTCTAGTGACTGGGCTGTTCAAGTTATCTATTTCTTCTTGACTCAGTTTTAGTGGGCTGTATGTTTTTAGAAACATGACCATTTCTTCTAGGTTGTCAAATCTGTTGGTATAAAATTGTTGATAGTATTCTCCTATGGTTTTCTGTATTTCTGCAGTATCAGTTGTGATTTCTCCCCTTTCATTTCTTATTTTGTTTATTTGGGTCTTCTCTCTTTTCTTCTTAGCGAGCCTGGACAGAGGTTTGTCAAATTTGTTTACCCTTTCAAAGAACAAGCTCTTGGTTTTATTGATTTTTTTCCTATTGTTTATTAATCTCTATTTAATTTATTTCCTCTCTGACCTTTATTATCTCTTTCCTCTTGCTGACTTTAGGTTTTGTTTGTTCTTCATTTTCTAATTCTTTTAGGTGGTGGGTTAGGTTGCTTTTTTGAGATTTTTTTTTCCTTAAAAGAGGCCTGTAATGCTATGAATGTCCCTCTAAGAACTCCTTTTGCTGCATCCCATAAATTTTGTATAGTTGTATTTTCATTGTCATTTGGCTCAAGGTATTTTTAAATTTCTCCTTTGAATTCATCTTTGACCCATTGTTTTTTAATAGCATTTTGTTTATTCTCCATGTAATTGTTTTTTTCTCTTTCTTTTTCTGTGGTTGGATTCTAGTTTCATGCCGTCGTTGTCAGAACATATGCTTGAAATAATTTCTATACTTTTAAATTTGTTGAGGCTTGTTTTGTGCCCTAGTATGTGGTCAATCCTAGAGAATGTTCCATGTGCACTTGAAAAGTATGCATATTCTGCTGTTTTTGAATGTAATGTCCTGAAGATATCAATTAAGTCTAACCGTTCTATTGTATCCTTTAGGATCTCTGTTGCTTTATTGATTCTCTGTGTAGACGATCTGTCCATTGATGTGAGTGGGTTGTTAAAGTCTCCTACTATTATTGTATTCCTGTCAATTTCTCCCCTTATGTCTGTTAGTATTTGTTCTATGTATTTGGGCCCTCGTATATTAAGTGCATATATGCTGATGAGTGTAAAATCCTCCTCTTGTATTGATCCCTTTATCATTATATAGTGTCCTTCTTCATCTTTCTTTATGGCCTTTGTTTTAAAGTCTATTTTGTCTGATATGAGTATTGTGACCCCTGCTTTCCTGTCATTTCCATTAGCATGAAATATCTTTTTCCATCCCCTCACTTTCAATTTATGTGTGTCTTTTGCCCTAAAGTGGGTCTCTTGTAGGCAGCATATTGTAGGCTCTTGTTTTTTTATCCAATCTGCCACTTTGTGTCTTTCGATTGGAGTCAATTGACATTTAAGGTAATTACTGATACATATGTATTTATTGACATTTTAAAGTTTGTTTTCCTGTTGATTTTATATTTCTTCTTTTTCCCTTTTTTTTCTTTTGTTTTTCCTTTTGTGGTTTGATGATTTTCTTTTGTATTATACTTATGTTCTCTTCTCTTTGGTTTTCATAAATCTATTGTATGCTTTTGATTTGTGGTTGTCCTGTTTTTCAAGTATGTTAACCCCTTCCTATCTCTACTTGCCTTAGACTGGTAGTCATATAGGCTCAAACACATTCTAGAAAGAAAAACATCTGCATTTTCTTCCTCTCCTCCCCCACATTTTATGATTTAGATGTCCTCCTTTACATCTTCATGTTCATCCTTTTGCTGTTCATTGTGGTTATCATCACTTTCAGAGAAATTTAAATTTTTTTTTTAATCTGTGTACTGGCTTATTTAAGTAATTTACTTTCCAATCATGATTTTCTCTTTCTTATAGATTCTTACTTCTTTTCTATTTAAAGAAGACCTTTCACTATTTCCTTTAGGATAGGTTTAGTATTGCTTTATTATTTTAGTTTTTGCTTGTCTGAGAAATGCTTCATCTCTCTTATTCTGAATGAAAATCTTGCTGGGTAGAGTATCCTAGGTTGCAAATTTTTCCCTTTCAGGACTTAATATATTTTGCCACTCCCTTCTTGTCTGCCACGTTTCTGTAGAAAAATCAGCTGTTAGCCTTATGGGGGTTCCCTTATAATTATCTCTTTGTTTTTCTCTTGCTGAATTTAGAATCCTCTTTTTAATGGTTCCCATTTTTATTATATGTCTCCGTGTAGGTGTGTTTGGATTTATCTTATTTGGGACCCTCTGTCCTTCCTGCACCTGGATATCTGTTTCCTTCTTTAGAATTGGGAAGTTTTCAGCCATAATTTTTTCAAATACATTTTGATCCCCTTTTCTCTTTCTTTCCCTTCTGGAATCCCTATTGTGTGTAGATTGGCATGCTTTATATTATTCCATAGATGTGTTATATTGCTTTCATTTTTTTTTCTTCTTTATGACTTTTTAAATTAATTTTTATTGGAGTATAGTTGATTTACAATGCTGTGTTAGTTTCTGTTGTACAGCAAACTGAATCAGTTATACATATACATATATCCACTCTTTTTTAGATTATTGTCCCATATAGGTCATTAAAGAGTATTGAGTAGAGTTCCCTTTGCTGTACAGTAGGTTCCCTTTAGTTACCTATTTTATATGTAGCTGTGTGTATATGTCAATCAAAATCTCCCAATTTACCCCTCCCCCCTTTCCCTCTTGGCAATCATAAGTGTTCTTTGTACATCTGTGACTCTATTTCTGTTTTGTAAATAGGTTCATTTGTACCATTTTTTATATTCCACATATAAGCAATATCATATGATATTTGTCTTTGTCTGTGCTTTCATTTTTTTTTCTTTTTTTTTTTCTTTTTGCTGTCCTGTTTGGGTGATTTCCATTATTCTATCTTCCAGGTCACTTATTCGTTCTTCTGCATTATTCATTCTGCTAGTCATTGTCTTTAGCTCAGATTTCATCTCTGCAAATGAGTTTTCTAATTTTTCTTGGTTCCTTTTTATAGTCTGTAGTTCCTTTTTACAGTATTCTGCATTTCTGTCGATAACCTTTCTTAAGTCCTTTAGTATTTTCATGATCTCCTTTTTGAAATCAGTGTCTGTTAGACTGCAGAGGTCTGTTTCATTGTTTGTTCTTTAAGGGGAATTCTCTTGGTCTTTTAACTGTGAGTGGTTCGTCTGACTCATTTTACTTATATTTCTCTTACTCTATGAGTTTTTGAGAAGTAATTATCTACTGTGGTCTTGGAGGGTGATTTATACGTGGGAGCATCCCTGTGTAGCTTGTGTGGGTTTAATATATTTGGTGCAAGGGCTGTTATTAGTATAGATGCCTGTCGCCTCTTTCCTCAGTGTGTGCTGATTGTTATGCCCTTGATAAAGGCTGTGCAGATATGGCAGCTGGTGCTGGGTCCTGGGGTTCTTGGTGTCCGTGATGGCTCAGGCACACCCCCAGAGCACAAGATGGCATCAGAGGCAGGTCGTGACCACTCCTGGAGACCCAGAGGGAGGCGATGGGGGCTCATGATCACCCCTGGCATTCAAGAGTCCAGCGGTTGCTCACAACCAGAGGGGCAGAGGCAGCAGTGGCTTGCCACACTCCTGAAGTCTATGAGGGAGGCAACAGCAGCTCATGACTGCTCCTGGCACCTGGGAAGGTGGCTGGTGGCAGCGGCTTCTGATGACTACTGAAGTCTGTGAAGGCAGCAGAAGTTCATGACTGTGGGGCAACAGCAGCAGCTCACAACGGCTCCTGGTGACTGGGTGGGCGGTGACAGCAGCTTGTGATTGCCCCTGGAGCCCAAGCAGGTGGTGTCCTGCCCTCTGAGAGTGCACCCAGGCAGGAATAAATTCTACAATGGCGGGTTCTGACCCTCTCCTCCCACACCCCCCAAACAATGGCACCTGATGGCCCAGGTGGCGTGAACTTCCCCTGCATACACCATCAGTTGAGGTTGCACCAGTTTTCAGCACCCCCCCAGGCTGTTTCCTCACAGCCAACCCCAGTTCTCTCCCTGGGCCTGATCTCCAAAGCCCAAGTTCCAGCACCTAGCCCCCACCTGCACCAGCTGACTCATGTCTCGGGCTGGAGAGTGCAGGGCAGTGGCATTGACTGTCTGTGCATTTCTCTATCTGCTCTAGGTGCTGCAAACAGGCTGCTGCATTCTGCTCTGAGACTCTGAAGCTCATCTGTCCACGCTGATCTCCCCCCAGGAGCTTCCCAGGGTGCAGGAACCTCTCCTTTTTCACAACTCCCTCCCAGGGGAGCAGGTCCCATCCCGATTCCTTTCTCTCTTGTTTTTCTTTTTTCCTACCTGGTTATGTGGAGATTTTTTTGTCCTTTCAGCAATCTGAGGTCTTCTGCCAGTGTTCAGTAGATATTCGTGAGAATTGTTCCACATGTAGATGTATTTTTGATGTATTTGTGGGAGAAAGTGAGCTTCACCTCCTACTACTCGCCATCTTGATTGCTCTCCAGAAAAGAGAATTTTGAAGTGGCCCTTAAAGGACATGAATTATTTTGATAGTGTCAACTATAAATTGGCACTTGCCACCTACCTCTACAAAGATTAAATTATGTGCTGCTGCAGCTGCTGACTTTCAACACCCCCTGAAAGGAGTTCAGGTGGAGAGCAGAAATGAGGCACTCTGTTCTCTGGAAAAAACTGGCAGAACAGGTCTTCAGATAGTTAGATATTTTTAGGAGCCGATTTTATGAGCCCAATTCTTGTATCTCCTCATATCTAGAAAAGCGCTAAAATCCTTCATGATGACATCTCCTCCTCGTGATTAGCAGTAACCTGCAAGAGACTAGCAGAAACCTTCTGTAAAAAAATATGTGCTTCAGGGAGATCAGCTCAGTGCTTTGTGACCATCTAGAGGGGTGGGATAGGGAGGGTGGGAGGGAGGCACAAGAGGGAAGGGATATGGGGATATATGTATACATATAACTGATTCACTTTGTTATACAGCAGAAACTAACACAACATTGTAAAGCAATTATACTCCAATAAAGATGTTTAAAAAAATATATGTGCTTGATTGCATGTATTCCCCCTTCACCAAAATCACATATATACTGACCTTCCCCCTGCCTCTTTGGAGGAGTTTCTCAGAGCTATCTGAAATGTTGTGTCCTGGGCTTCAGTCCTCATTTTGCCCCAAATAGAACTTAACTCACAACTCTCATGTTGTGCTTTTTTTTAAAGTCAACAATAGTACTGGGCTTTATTAACCTAATGCTTGTACACTTTAAATCTGGTCATTAATTAAAACTGTCTTCCACTTCCCCTCCCATACCTCATGTTCAGTTATTCCTAATTAGTCAAGATTTACTGTGTGATGCTATTTAAAAAATCATTGTTTGGTATGCCTTCCTAGAAAGCCATAAGCAAGAAATGCTCTCTAGCTGGGCTTGAAGACATTTGCTTTTCCATGTGTATCTGTGGGATCAGCATGAGGGAAATAACTTGAGTGTTTGGAAAAGTCATCTTCCAAGCCATAGAGTTCCCCATAATTTCTAGTTGTTTGTCTTTATAGTTTTATTTAGCAGAATCCCTCTGATTTTTCTTAATTTCATAGAATATTAGAATTAGAAGTATTGTAAAAATAACTTAGTTCACCTTCTCACTGCATTTTTTCAGAGGGGGTAACTGAGGTCTAGAGAGACTGTGTCTTGTCCAAGATTAGGTACCTATTTTGAAGAAAACTACCTGTTGGATGGTTGGAAGAGACTAGTTTCCTTGCTTAATTCAGTAGCTAGTTTTTGAGCTTGTTGAAGTGAATCCTGAAAAAGTTCGTATTCTTTGTATTGGGATTTCCAAGGAAATTGGTATAACAAAAGACCCAGGCAAACCTTCTAGGAGACACTGATTCTTCACCATGTTTTAATCATGAATCACTTAATCTACAACAGATCTTAGAATTTATCTAATATATTACTTTGCCTCTTGTATGTATGCAGGTGAGTTCAGATAAGGGTATTGTAGATCACCCTTTTTCTTAAAGATTTACAGATGTTACTGTCAATGTCTTACATAATTCACCTATTTTAGAGCTGAATCACTTTCCTTCCTCAATTTTTCCTCCTGCAAAGTAAATCTCATTACTCTTGTTCTGTCCTTGCTGAGTGTGAAAAGAGTTAGATCCTGTCCTTCTCATATGATAGTGTCTCAAAGGAATGTTTGTTGCTAACTGACTTTTAGTTCTTTGCTTAGCATCTACTCTGCCTACATAACAACCTCCTGCTTGAATTCTGGGTGTTTGAGCCTCGGTGATTAACAAAAGGTCACTGTTTGCTGAACTTGTTGATATGTTCTGGAGGAATAACATTAGTCTTATGTATACAGCAATAACACACTAATAGATATATTCATCTCTTTAATTCAGGAGTTTAAATAAGACTCACACCTATCATCTGTTCTGCATTAGGCTGAAGAGTACTATTTATGCAGATGGAAATTTTGGTCTCAGGTCCTAATTTCTACCTCTGAAGAGGTTACTTGTTTTCTCCTCATACTCTGTGGTCTTGCACTAAGGAAGGTGGTATCTTCAGCCCTCCTTACTATAAATCAACCGTTTCCCAACAACCTAAGAATTGATACTAGCCCTTGTAATCACATATGGGTGAAATAACCGTTTAATAACATTTAAAAAAATTTTCCTGCCATTTATCTATTGAAAGTGAGAGGGAAGGGAAATCACTTTAAAAAGAGATAACTTTGGGCCTAATGTCCCATTCTTCATCAATGACTGGATGGTTTGTACATAAATATGAAATCAAAGCATTTTTGACCTGGAAGAAACCTCTTCAAGGATTATGCAGTTCAACCCTCTTATTCACTTATGATGAAACTGAAGACTAAAAAGATGACATGGCTTGTTTAAAATCACAGTGTTAGATAGGGACAGAGATGAGACTGAAACTAAGGTCTGCTAATGCTTGGATTATTTTTCATGGTACAATGAGAGAAGTCTGTCACATAAAGTTCTTGGGACTATTAAAGATAATAAGGATAGCCTGAGGAGAAGAATTAACTGTTCTTTCTATCTCCTACATCAGGAAAAGAGAAACAACTTATGTTTTGGTATAATAGATAAAGTTAGTAATAAGGTAGAAAATTCTAATACTTTTCTTTCTTTTTTTAAATTTTTAAAAAAATTTTATTGGAGTATAGTTGCTTTACAATGTTGTGTTATTTTCAACTGTACAACAAAGTGAATCAGCTATACATATACATCTATCCCCTCTTTTTTGGATTTCCTTCTCATTTAGGTCACCACAGAACATTGAGTAGAGTTCCCTGTGCTATACAGTACGTTCTCATTAGTTATCTATTTTATACATAGTATCAATAGTGTTTATATGTCAATCCCGATGATACTTTTCTTTCTAATCAATACCTTAAAAATCAGGCCAGGTACCCAAACATTTTGAATAGGTTTGGTTGAAGGTCGTTATGAGAGAAAAAGAACCCTTCTTCAAGAAGCCTTGAAGAATTATTTCCAATTAAGGCACTCAGACCTTTATTTGCTTTGAAGTTGATTCTTAGGTTTGCATGAAACACATAGACCTGAATTCATGTAAAGTGAAACAATTTTTTCACAGTCCCACAAGGAACACATCAGGTACCTTTAAAATCCCAACCTCTTTTATTACTTTTGCTGCTATCTTTTTGCAGCTTCACATTTGCAGATTTTCTCTACAGACACATCTGATACTTTGATTTTCTCCCAGGAAAAGGAACCCAGTAAATAATATGAAAAGGAAAAATAAGATGTTAGATGACTGATGTTATGATACAGGAAAGTTTAATTGACTTCAGTTATTATCTTTCTTACATTTATACAATATCTTCCTCTGAAATTCTCTGGCGACAGATATTTTCCAATGCTTTACAAAGGACTTTTAATACTTATCATTCTTGTATCTGTCTAGAATGAACATGCTATTTGTATAGTTTCTCCATCTGTACTATGATACAGATCCTCCTCTGCTGGTTTTAGTGATTGAATCCATGTGTGATGTCCCATTTTGGAACATACAGTTTCTAATTGTTTCCTCATTATTTACATCCCTGTTTATAAAGCAAACTCTTGATAAACCAAGCAAGTTATCTGCATTTTGCCAGTTGTGAGCTACTTTGTCCCCTAGCAAAAGCATTTAGCCTTGTACAGTTCCTTTCATCACTTTTCTCTCATGTTCCTGATCTCATAGCATGGCTTTCTTTATATGCACATATAAACAAATGTACATATATACACATATATATCCCTAAGAATGTTGCAGAAGCCATACAAATGCTGAAAAGGTACAAAACCAACAATTCAATTTATGGCTGAATAATTCAGATAAATATTCAGAACTTAATTTGGGCAGAGCTTGAGGTTTCTGTCTTGGATCTATGATTAAAAAGCAACCTATAATTACTGAAAGGATACTAGAATGGGAGTCAGAAGATAAGAATTTGAGTCTGTGTTCTGCTTCATACTAAGCACGTGGATTTCAATGAGTCACATTTTTCTGAGACTTAGTTTTAATGGGTGTGTATTGGTGGGGGAGGGAGGAGACACAAATAAATAATTTCTGAAGTCCTCCTTTTCAGAGAAGGTAGGGAGTGGATCAAGCTACCATTTTGACATATGGTGATTTTTGCCTCTCATACCAAGAATACATGGTTTAACCCAGTTACATATTGCTTTAATTGAAGTTTACTAGTACTTTTTAAAGGATATCATAAATAGCATTGCAATAATAAATTAAATTGATGGGATTTTGAAGCTTGCATGTATGTACATGTATTGGCTGTCTTTGTATAGGGACAACAGAAAAGTGCCTTGGGAATGAAAGAGCCTTAAATGTTAAACTTCTGTGACATATGGAAGTGTCATTGAATCCTGTACAATTTCTGGGTAACAATGACGGACCTTATATTGGAAAAGAGACAATTATGTCTTCTAGTTATTCACTTCCCAGGAAGGAACTGCAGAATGTCTTAGACAACGGGCCAATAAAGGTGAAATAGAAATAAAAGATTGCAGAAATAGTAATAATCCCTTATATTTTACTGGTTACTTTCCTCTATTAGGCTCAAACCAATCTGGGGAATAGAAAACTTCTTGTAGGACGGAAATCAAGACCACAAATGGTTAGGTAGTTTGTCTAGTTACACAGCCTGTCCTTGGCAAATGTAATTTTAACCATTGTCTCTTGCTTTCTCTATTCCCTAAGACAAGATTTTGGTATGTGAATTAGAGTGGCTGATTCCAGCATTGCAATAGAGACACACCTGTGTGCAAATGACATTGTACAAATCAATTAGATAATTTTAATAATGTGCACTAATAGGCAATTGCATCATTTTCAGGATGCTTGCAATACATTATCTCATTTTATCTTCACAACAACCTGTTGTGATAATATCTGAAAAATTTGGAATTTTTAGTGAGATATTGTGGACAAAGGCAGGTACTTTAGAGTCAGGCCATTAAAAGCAGATACCTGCTCCTCATGATTAATGCTTCCTTTTCTATTTCTGGCAACAGCACAAAGCTTCCAAGTTATTTCATTGCCTCCCATTACTTGGTCCAGAAAGCTATAATTTCATTTCTTGCTCCTTCTATGCCTATCTTTTTGCCATTTTCCCAAGACCCTATTTCTTTCCTTATTTATGTATTTTATGCAATTATTCATTCAATATATGTTCAACAATTCTCTGTGTCAATACAATGCTAAATCCTAATAATTAAAGATCTAAATAGACATTTCTCCAAAGAAGATATACAGATTGCCAACAAACACATGAAAGAATGCTCAACATCACTAATCACTAGAGAAATGCAAATCAAAACTACAGTGTAGTATCACCTCACACAGGTTAGAATGGCCATCATCAAAAAATCTACAAACCATAAATGCTGGAGAGGGTGTGGAGAAAAGGGAACACTCTTGCACTGTTGGTGGGAATGTAAATTGATACAGCCACTATGGAGAACAGTATGGAGGTTCCTTTAAAAACTAAAAATAGAACTACCATACGACCCAGCAATCCTACTACTGGGCATATATACCCTGAGAAAACCATAATTCAAAAAGAGTAATGTACCACAATGTTCATTGCAGCTCTATTTACAATAGCCAGGACATGGAAGCAACCTAAGTGTCCATTGACAGATGAATGGATAAAGATGTGGCACATATATACAATGGAATATTACTCAGCCATAA
>NC_045806.1:50634862-50689243 GCF_009873245.2 Balaenoptera musculus | reverse complement strand
TACTATGAGTGAGAGGAGAGACCCATGAAAATGACTGGCCTCTTAAAGTAACTACTGAAATATTCCTGTCCCCCCCTCCTCACCCTAAAGCAATAATATGATTATGGTGATAGTGACAATGATAATGATGGCAATGACAATGATGAGGATGAGGATGGGGCAGAATGCACTAGATAGCTGACATTGTAAGAGTACTGAGAAGCAGCAATGTGGGCTTGGAAGATTTTTTAAAAAGCAATGTGCAAATGATTTTTTATACATAGCATGCAATTCTTCCAGATTACCTGGGTGTTGGGCCATTTAACAAAGAACAGATGTCTTTGATGGCAACAATTTGTCCCAGGTGTGAGAACTGAGTGAGAAACCTTTTGGAACATCTAAAATCAAGCTTGCAGGCAGGTTCAGAAAAATATAAAAGCCTGATAAATATCCTCTATATTTTTCACTATCCACTAGTACCCCTGTAGGGATTTTTCTGATGGTGCCAAGCATTAATTCCACAGTGAAGGTTGTTGTTTCTTTTTGAGATAAACTTAATCCAGTATTCTTGCTGCTTGTTTTCATAAATACACACTATTCATTTCTGTCAGGTGCTTCTCAGTTTTCATAGTTGGCCTAGAGAGCCAGAAGCCTCCTGCCCTGAACCTAGTCTGCCTCTCCCACTCACTCTGATGCAGCTTACTTTCCAGCCAGCCACCCTAGACAACCTTCTGTTGTCTGTCCAAACATTTCTGCCACTTTTTCTTCTCTGTGCCTTTACTCAAGCTGTCCCCTCTATCTGAAATTCCCTTCCCTTTGATTCTTCTCACCTTTGACAGTTCTGTACATCTCCATAACCACAAGTCATATCCCACCTTCTTCCAAAGTTTTCAGAAACTACCCTATTCTGAATTAAGTTCTCTCACCCCTGACATTGCATTGAGGACTATAGACACTCATTATAGTAGCTACCACATTCTACCTCAGGAGAGTTACTAGTGGGTGGATTTGACTCCCTGTCTAGTTTGTAAGCCTCCTCCTCCCACCCCAGGGCAGAAACTCTATCTCCAACTCCCTCTCTCCTCTCAGTATAGCCTAACACAAGATCTGCAGCATATTAGGCCCTTGAAAATGTTTGTTCATATACTCTTTCAACAAGTATTTATTGAGAACCTCCTATGTGCCAGACACTGTGTAGTTTTACTGGGGATATAACAATAATCATAACAGTCAAACGTCTATGTTCTCATGGTACTTATATTCTATTATGCAATATAGATAATAAATAAATAAATATATCCTATGTTAGAAAGTAATAAGTGGTATTTTAAAAGTAAAGCATGGTAAAAGGGAGAGTTACAAGTGTAGGAGCTATGTTAGGAGAGGCAGGGAAGGCCTCAGAGAAAAGGTAACATTTCAGTAGAAATCTTAAAATAAATAAGGGAGTTAGACATGGGGATATCTAGAGAAAGAGTGCTTTACATTATATAAACAGCCTGTGCAAAGGTCCTGAGGTAGGAACATGGAAGGAGGCCAGTGTAGCTGAAGCAGAGTGAACGAGGGAGGGAAAGAGTGTTAGGAGACAAGGTCAGAGAAGTAGTGGGGAGCCAAATCACATAGGCCCTGTTGACCTAAATTGAGTTAAAAAATAAATCAAGAAAGGTGAGTATGGGAGACTGATGGAATAGAAGCAGGGCTTCTTGAATGAATTCTGGACCCATGGCCAGTTTTGACTCCAGGGTTTACCTCACACACAGGGCTTACCTCATGACCCTTCTAAGCTTAACCCTTCCTTTTGGTCCTTGGTCTTCAGGTATCTACCCTACTCCATAGCCACTTAGTGTCTCTGTCCCAGGTTGAATCAAGAGCTCTGACTAAATTAAGCACAATTACAATTCAACACTAAAGAATAATCTGAGCGCTGCTTGAGGCAGGAAATCCACAGATTCCTCTGTTTTCTAAACCGAACCAGAGACTCAGAGAAGATTTCTAAAATTGAGAGGTTGTTTGGCTTGTTCTTTATTTAATCACTCAAATTCTGGGTCATCTTTTGATCTGTGAAAAGAGCAGAATGCTTCCTCCTCAAATAGGTTTCAATACTTGAAGGAAGGTGCTCAATAGCTCTCTTTTTATTGGGATCAGTTCAAAAGTGGAATGGAACCATGTTTTATAGAGGGCGTTTTGTGGAAAAGGCAGAGGAAAGATGGGATTCAGTCTTGCAAAGTTATGGGGTGTTGTACTGAAGGAAGTAGTGAGGAGGAGGGGGAAGAAAAACCCAGACCGCAAGCAGAAATGTGGCTATTTTTGTTACCAGCATTTAGTACTGGAGCTTGTTTAGTCACAGGAAATTGAACAGCAGATCTGCATGATGGGTGGAACCCCATTAGACATTAGATCTTCCTGCCACAGACTCAGTGCCAGCAGCTCTCTTGAGGAGAGAGAAAGACAGAGCTTAAACTCTACACCTCTCATGGCCCCTTGGAAGTAGCAAGTGGGATTAAGTTATGGTTGCTGAGTCCCCTGACTGGCTGAAACTTAGATGGGAAGTAGTGAGCTAGGTAGAGGGGATACTCATCAAAGACAAATCTGGCCTTATGATTTATCCTGGTGTGGGTTACTTCAGGCAGAATATGGTAAAGAGGATAAAGCAAGGGTTGTAAACTGGTGATAGCTCTTCTTATGGCCTGAAGTCATGATTGTTTTGCCAGCATGATGTTTTTAAAAAGTATTAACACGATGAGTTTTACATGGGGTATAAACTCTCAAGTCCAAAACACTCTCTGTTGTCTTATACTGAGAGACGGTATGTGCAATGTTTAACAAGGCTAGAGTTCTAAGATCAAACCTCCTGTTTGTGTAACCTAGATCTGCCACTTACTAGCTGTCCTTCAGTTTCCCCATCTGTATATGAGGAGGATGATAATGCCAACTCTTAAGGAGTTTGTGAGGATGTAAAGAGTTAATGTAGTAAGTTCTCTATGGCTGCAAGTTCTCCATTATATTTGCCTGACCCCTGAATTCATTTGAGTTTTCAATCTCTCATGTAAAGGGAGGAACTCTGGAGTAGGTAACAAGAATGCTTCACAGAGAAAATGTCATTTTACCTAGGTCCTAAATAAAAGGGCAGAGGGACTAATCCAAGCAAAGGAATGGATGCATGAACCCATAGGCTATGTTTGCATGGCAGAACGTAGCTCTGAGGACTAAGGCAGAAGTGCTTTCTTGGGAAACTGCAGGAGTGGGTCTGGGAAGTCCAAAGATAGACTGTGAAGAATCTGCTCTGTCCTGCCCAGCTGTTACACATAGTCATTTGAAATCCATTGCCGTTTTTACTACAAAGATGTTAGGGCAAGACATCTTTCAATTTATCACCCAGAGCTAATCAAATATTTATTTCCTCCTTCTGATAATGAGATTAATATAATTGATCATATCTCATTTTTGTCTTGGTTATCAGGGAGCTCAGAGCCAAAAGGAAAACTCAACTAAGCCTACGATCTTCATTTTATATTTTTCTTTTCCTTGGTCTTCATTTTCTGTTTACATTCCATTATTTTATGTGTTATGACTTTATTTAGTATAACATTATGAGATATTTTTATAAGTTGCTGCCACTCATTTCTGGGGAAAGTAGAATATAAAGATATTGATAAATAAAATGTAAAGGATTTGAGCTTTACCTTTTAAACAGTGGGGAACTATAGAAAATTTAAAAGCAGAGTGACATGATTTGGTTTACACTTTAGAAAGACAAGTTTGACTGCAATGTGAAAGATGGATTAGAGAAGGGATGAGATTGGAAATGGAGAAACCACACAAGTGATCGTTTCAGTTGTGTAGGTGGGAGAAGATGAAGGCCTGACACCAGGCAGTAGGATGGAGAGGAGAGGATAGAGATAGGATAAGTTGGAGACAAGATAAAATTGGCATGATGCAGTGACTGGGGACAGAGAGAGAGGAAGAAGGCAATTAAGTAGATGGTGGTTAAAAAGTAGGCAGAATTCTAAGATGGTACCTGGGATCTTTGCCCCCACCCCCCGCCCATTTTACTCTCATGATTATGTTACATTATATGGCAGAAGGAATTTTGCAGATGTAATTAAGTTTACTGATCTTTTGACTTTTAGGAGGGAAGATTTTCTAGATGGGGCCTGTCTAATCACACGAGCCCTTTAAAAGCACAGACTTTTCTCTAGCAGGAGGGAAAAAAAGGAAATCAGAGAGATTTGAAGTGAACGGAATTTGAATTGAGGGTGATTCTTCATTTCTTAAATGGTGGAGGCCATGTGGAAGTAAATACCTAAAAGTGGCCACTAGGAGCTAAGTGTGACACTCAGGTGACAACCAGCAATGAAAAATGGACCTCAGTCCTACAACCATAAATAATTGAATCCTGATAAAAATCTGAATGAACTTGGAGCTGGACTCTTCCTCAGAGCCTCCAGATAAGAGCTCAGTCAGGCCAACATCTTGATTTCAGCCTTGTGAGACCCTAAGCAGAGAACCCAGCTAAACCTGCCCAGACTTCTGACATACAGAATTGTAAGCTAACAAAAGAATTTTGTTTCAAACTGCCAAGTTTGTGGTAATTTGTTACACAGCAATAGAAAGTAATACAGTGGTTGAGCAAAAACTTTGGTACCCATATTACATCCCTTTGGGCCACCTCTGATTTTCAGCTACAGTTATAGTGGACAGGTCTGATTCACCTCTAGCTGCGAGTTTCCTACCTCAAGGGCATACTGAACACCTTTTTGCATTATACCCCAATTGTTTTTCTGATGCTGTGGAGCTTTCTCAAAAGTAACCCAGAAGTTCAGGAAAAATTAATGCCCACACTGGCAACCCTCAATCAGCAGAGAAAGGGAAATGGAATTAGATATATCTTCCAGCCTCTGAAAGGCTTTCAGGTAGACAATTCTGGGAGACATTCTGCATGCTTCTCAGAGACCTTGGTGGAAACAAGCTTCTGTTGTCTACATTAATGACCTCAAGAATACATCTTTACATTAGATTTCCTCATTCAATGTCTCTCTCTGCTGTCTCATTCATGCTTACTGGAAACACCTCCTAAATAAATTACTATTCCTAAATACTTGTGTCAGGCTCTGTTTTCAAGAAAACCTAAATAAGCCAGTGAGGCTGTAAATTAATATATGGAGTACTAGAAGAGAGAGCAGGTATGGTGGTGGAAGCAGAGATAATAAGTTCAGTTTTGTAAATAATGAATTTAACGGTCCTGTAAGATAATAATTCATTGATTAATTCAACAAATATTTATTGATCATCAATTATGTGATATAGGCGGAGTGAAGCAGTGAACAAGGCAAACTAAGTTTAATTCTTCTGATGCCAACAGCTGGATAGGAAAGTCAGACAATGAAAAAGTTCTCTGAATGCCTGAAGGACAAGTATGGGGTGCTGAGAAGAACATACTAAGTGGATCTAACCTAATACACATTTTCTTTAAGCGATTCCTAGAGAAAGCAACATTTCAGATGAGATCTGAAGGATACAGAGGCATTACTGGGAGACACTGGGGAACAGAAGTGAAGGAGGGAGAGAAGTAGGGGTCTAGGCAGAGGGAAACATATGTGTAAATGTCCCTAAGGTGAGAAAGACTCTGATCCATTTGGTTATGGCTGTAGCATAGAAGGAAGGAGTATAGTACAAAATGAAGTTCAAGAGGTAAGTAGGACGTGACCTTGAAAAGCTTTTCAGGCTATGATGAGGTTTTCTGTTTTTATCCTAATGACAACTGGAAGCCACAGAAGTGTTTTAAGCAAGAAAGTGTCATCAGCTTTGCATTTAAAAGCATCATTCTAGATGCTTTGTGTAGATTAATTAGGGATGTGGGTAGCCTAGAGTAAGGAAAACTAGCTACAAGGCTGAGTTATAAGTAAGAGACAAAAGTGGCTTGGATTAGTGTGGTACCAGTGGCAATGGAGAGAAAATGAACAGACTTGAGAGGTATTTAGAAAGAATAATAGAACTTGGTGACTGGCTGCACATTAGAGTGGATTTATAGGAGAAGGAGATATTAAAGATGACTGCCAAATGTCTGCCTTAATCATCTGAGGAAATGGTGATGCCATTTCTGCAGAGGAGGAATAATGAAATCATATAGATGTGGAGGTAATCACTTTTATCTCCCACTCCCTTCCATTGCACTCATATCCAATAAAAATGTTCTATTCCAGACTAGTTGGATTTAATAAATGTCTATACAAGAGTTAAAATGGCAAAAATATAAACATGTGGAGAGTAAATAACATGATACTAAAAAACCAATGGGTCAATGAAGAAATCAAAGAGGAAATCAGAAAATACCTTGAGACAAATGAAAATAAAAGCACAGCTTTCCAAAATCTGTGGGATGCAGCAAAAGCATTTCTAAGAGGGAAGTTTATAGTGAGATAGGCCTACCTCAAGAAACAAGAAAAATCTCAAATAAACAATCTAACCTACCATCTAAAGAAATTAGAAAAAGAAGAACAAGAGATAATTTTTTGAAAAGATAAACAAAATTGGTAAGCCTTGAGCCAGGTTCATTAAGAAAAAAATAGAGAGAATCCAAATAAACAAAATAAGAAATGAAAAAGAAGTTACAACCGATATCACAGAGGTACAAACAATCCTGACAACACTATGAACAGTTATATGCCAACAAACTAGACAACCTAGAAAAAATGGATAAATTCCTAGACATACAATCTTCCAAAACTGAATCAGGAAGAAATAGATAACAAGGACAGACTGATCACAAGTGTTTAAATTGAATCAGTTATCAAAAAATTCCCAAGAAACAAAAGTCCAGGAGTAGACTGCTTCACAGGGGAATTCTACCAAACATATAAAGAAGAGTTAATACTTATCCTTCTCAAAATATTCCAAAAAATTGAAGAGGAGGGAATACTCCCAAATTTATTCTAAAAGACCACCATAACCTTAAACCAAAATCAGACAAAGACACTACAGAAAAGGAAAATTACAGGCCAATACCTCTGATGAATATAGCTGCAAATATCCTCAATAAAATATTAGCAAACTGAATTTACCGATATATTAAAAGGGTCGTACACCATGAACAAGTGGGATTTATTCCAGAGATGCAAGGATTGTTCACTACCTGTTTACCAATTAATGTGATACACCACATTAACAAAACAAAGAATAAAATCACATAATCATCTCAATAGATGCAGAAAAAGCATTTGATCAAATTCAACATCAATTTATGATAAAAACTCTCATCAAATTTGGTATAGAGGGAACATACCTCAACACAATAAAGGCCATTTAGGACAAACCCACAGCTCACATCATAGTCAATGATGAAAAGCTGAAAGCCTTTCCTCTAAAATCAGGAACAAGACAAGGATGTCCACTCTTGCCACTTCTATTTAACACAGTACTGGAAGTCCTAGCCACAGCAATCAGACAAGGAAAAGAAATAAAAGGCATCAAAATTAGAAGGGAAGAAGTAAAGCTGTCACTATTTGCAGATGACATGATATTGGGTTGGCCAAATATTTGTTTGGATTTTTCGTAGGAACAGCTGGTTACTGCTGTTCCTAAGAACTACCTCTACCTTTTCCACAGGAGGCAACACTTTATTCTCACCCCACCTCACTCTTGGTCATCTCAAAATCAGTTAAAGCCTCTGTTGTAACTAGAACTTCAGACCTAAAGTTTCTAGACTCTGTTGTCAATTGCATGGGTGCTCAGTCTGCTCCCCCCACTTCCAGGTACCTGTCTGAAGACAGATATCTCTAACTTAACCCCCATACACATATCCCCATACCTGACCTGATATTTAAAGCACTTTATATTTTCCAAAACACTTTGTGCCCATTTTTAAATTTGATCTCCACGCTAACCTTGCCAGTATCAACATCTCCATTTTCTAGGTGAAAAACCAGAGGCCCACAGAGTGATTAGCCTAGGGTTATATACCTAATAAATGATAGCTCAGCGCTGGGAATCATATTCTTAGATTTCAAGTATTTTCACCCTATTGTAAATGCCTGTATAAAAAAATCCAACAGGAAAATAAATAAACATATGAATAAACGAACATACTGCATGTAGAACTCCTGATTAGCAGAGAGAATGCACATTCCATACAATAATGAGCAAGGACAGCACTCATCAGAGTTTTTCCACTTAATTCCTACACCATTAATTGTGTATACCATTCAGTTGGCATGGACCTCACCCTATGCAAGGAACATAATAATCACATAAAGCCTCAAAGCCAGAGGTAAAGATTTCCCAGAGTGAGACACCCTGCTGCCCAGAGGCAAGGGAGTTATGACAGGTGCTGGGGAGTCGGGGAGAGGAAGGACAAAGAGGACTCAACAACCTCCCTTCATTCTCCATTAATTTAAAATGCAGGAAACCAAGGAAGTGGCTTGGTTGGAAAATCAACCTTTATCCATTCATTATGTCTGTCATTTATTTAATCATCCAGCAAGTTGTGTATTCATTGAGAACTTCCAGCACAAAAGCCTCCTAATGGGGATTACAACAAAATAATCATCTCTAGGGGAACTTGTAGGCTAATAAGGGAGAGAAGATATATACATGCATAGAAAGAACTGAAAGTTGAAAGAGTTAAGTTTATGAGAGAGGTTCAAAGCACAAGGTGGGGGATTCCAAGTCATGAGGAAACACCTCCAAACCTGGGGAATAAGGAATATCATTATAGGAATGGACCTGGTGACTGGGCCTAGGCAAGTAAGTAGGATACGTGCTTGAGATTGTTAGAGAAGAAGAGGGGAGGGCAAGTAACAGTGAATTCTGAGAACACCATGGAAGAAATTGTGAAGCATGTCCTGACAACAATGACCTGTTCAGTGTGGCTGGACTGCAGAGTACAAGAAAGGAAAAGTGGGCACCAAGGTGGCAGATGAAGGTTAAGGCTAGCTTCAGAATTCCACTGTGAGTACCTAAAGCAACAAGGACACACAGGGTGGATGGAGAGAAGAGATGAATCCTCACAGCAAGTCTCAAGCTTCTCTGTACTGACCCTGAGCCCTCACATAGCCTATCCTGATCCCTTCTGGGAATAGAAGAGCCCAAATGAATTTTTCTCTACATTCAGTTGTACCTTACTTATGCAAGACAGGTTCAGTTTCCAGGGAAAGACTCACCATGGCAACAAGCTAGGCATGGCCTGGTACCACAGTGAAGTGCTTCTCTCTGGCTGGAAAGGGCAGGATCTCTGCTATGTGGCGACCACCTAGGCTCCCTTCCCCTTCCTAGCTTACCACCTTGGGCCTCAGTCAGCCATACACCCAATTAAGTCTCTTGTTCAATGGGGAATCTGAGTACTTAGCTTGTCCTCTAATGAAAGATTTGCCTAGGCCTTTCTAACTGGCAAGGCCATTTTCCTCAGTGGCCCCAATTCCTGAACATGTCTTTTTTGCCTGGGAGATCCAGGCTGCAAAGAATAATGTAGAATGCTCAATTAACTTAAGAATTTTCCTTCTTTTCCCTCCATCTCACCTCTCTCTCTTTCCCTTCAGGGATATGTATCATGCCACACTGAGGCTCTATCCAAGATGAAGGCTCTACTGAAGCCACTTCCACATTTAATTTTTTCCCTGGCTTATTGCCCTACCACTATTTCAAGCTCTTTTCTTAACAGCAGCCAGTGTGAAAAAGCCTTAGGGGGTTTAGTTAACTAGGAGCTCAATGTCAGTCAGCAGTATAATATGGCTGCCAAAATAAAAGTTAAAGCAATTTCATTAGAAAAAGAGAACCCAGAAGGAGAGCAATGAGACCATTTGCTCTGCTTTGCTCTTCCACCCCAGAAGGCAGTATCTGCTGCCTCACCACCATGCCTGAGGATGCTGCAGGTGGGAAGGGAAAGGGGCATTGTCCTGGGAGGCTGCAACCACATTGGTCTCCTGATAGTTCCTCAAAAGATCAGGCACACTCCTGTCTCAGGGCCTTTGAATGGCTCTTGTCTCTACCTGAAACACTTCCCCTAGTTCTTGTCATGGCTCACTTCCTCACTTCATTAGGCCTCTGTACAGATATTGTCTCTCCAGAGACGCTGCCCCTGACCTCCTATTTAAAATAGTCCCTCCCATCACTCTTTATCTCCCTTTATACTGCTTTGTTTGTCTTCAGGACACTTATTATCTCCTGACACATATTCTGTTTCTTCCATTAGAATGTAAGCTCTATGAACATAGGGTTTTGTGTATTTTCTTCACTGCTGTGTCTAGAACAGTGCCCGACACAGTGGGAGCTAAATACATATTTGCATAAACAAACTTTTTCATGCCATCTACCTCATTGTATTGCAACTTATTTTTCATTTGTCTTGTCCCCACTAGAATTTTATCTAAGAAACTTCTTTTCTCAATTATTTTGACATTTTTATTAATTACCTAGCATTGGCTAGGTAATTAATTGGCAAGGATGTTGTAGAGGGGTTTCAAACATTGGCTGGCGTTGGCCTAGACCCACATTGCCAAATACGGTAGCCACTAGATACTTGTGACTATTGAGCATTTGAAATGAGACTTGTCTGAATTGAGGTGTGTTGCAAATGTAAAATGCACACCAGATTTTGAAGTCTTGGTATGCAAACATGTAAAATATCCCATCAATAATATTTTTATTGATTATGTGTTTAAATAATACTATTTTGGATGTAATGGGTTAAATAAAATACATTCTTAAGATTAAATTGACCTGTATCATTTTTTCTTTTTTAATGTGGTTATTAAAATATTTAAGTTACATATATGACAGGCATTATATTTGTATTGAATAGCACACAGATATTTTACAACCTCCATGTTTAAACCTTGACCTTTACAGGCTTGTGAGAGTGTGTATTGGGGGGGTTTGAAGTTGTTCCCTGTAACTGACAGAGAAGAGGGTTCTCCATAATCACTGCTCCTGGGGACTGGTGGCAGCAGGGTCAAATAAGCACTATGCTTTATTACTCAACCTCATCTTTCTCATTCCTGTCTTCTTTCACCCCAGCTTGTCCACAGTAGCTAGCAACAAGCCAGATGGAATGGTTAGAACTTTTTACCTTCTTTCTTAGTTCTGCCCACCCATGTTTCCCCTGATGGTGACAACAATGAACAGATAAATGGTCCAAAGGTGAGCTACAAATTGGAAGAATAAAATCTAGCCACAAGCGCCCTGGATCATCCACACCCAGCAGAATCCCCACTTTGGAAAATCTCTCTATTCCTGATAAGTGATTTTATGTGTGTAGCCAACTCCCCTAGCAAAGCCCCATGCTGGGTTATCCCAGGAGGGAAATAGAGAAGTAGAAGACAAACAACCTGCCCTCTAGGATATTATAATAAAGTTGGGAAACAAAACTAATGTGTATGTGAAAAGTTAAACAAGATCACAGGACAATCATACAAGAAATGTTGGGCAAAGTATGATTAAGTCCAAACAAATTACCCAGAGAGTTAGTGCTTTAGTAATTCAAATTATGGTCAGCCCTAAGGTTGAGGCAGGCAGAAAAAGCTTCCTCAAGGAGGTAGTACTTGTGCTGGATTTTGAAGGATGTATGTGATTATTACAAAATCATAGATTTCTAGAGCTTGAAGGGCCCTTAGAGACATAGTGCACTCCTCATTGTACAGATAAGGAAACTGAGGCCCAGAGAAAAATATAGTAAGTCAGGAAAAAGTTGGGAGCACAACCAAGATTTTCTACTTCCCAGTCCACTACTCTTCCTTCCAAGTGTTGAGAAGGGAGGGATTGTGTTCTAGGTGTAAAAAATGTGCAAAAAAACAAATGCTTGAATACTCACTCCCCAATCTGCCCCTCTCCTAACACACACACACACACACACACACACACACACACACACACACATCTCCAAACCTGATCTGGGATCTCCTTTTATTCTCCTCAAGACTATGTTAATCTAGAAGGTGAATCAGATAACACTGAATTCAAATTCCAGGTCAAACACCAGTGCCTTTTTATTTAGTTAGAAATGGGCCAGGAGTTGATGAATGGCCTCTCTGATGTAACCCGCCATCTTGAAAGCCTTGAGGTTGAGAGACCCTCCTTCTGTTCCTTGGTGTCCCATCACCACAAAGTATACAGACTCAATCTGAACTACTGTCACTGCCTGGTTGCCCCAACTCTGGCCTTTGGTGTGGAGGTCCATGGTGTTGTTGCCCTCAGTGTACAGGTTGTCCCGGGTCAACAAACATTTGGTCCCTGCAAGGGTGATTCCCTGAAGAAACAACTTCTCTCTCTCCTCTCTCACTAGCAAGATCTGAATTTCTTCCTGGGTCAATTGGAACAAGTTGCCTTCAGGATAAGAAGCTAACAACCAGGGTGGGGAATTGGTGATTATCGCTGCATCACAGCACATTCCAGTCTGTAGGAAGAGGATGATGCAGTCTTACCAGACTTCTTCACTGATACCCCCTATGCACTGCATGATTCAAGTAAGCTGTATCTGAAAGATGAAAAAAGTGCTTTCTGGCAAGTTGGTCTTCAAAAGAAGGTTGTCGGTAGTTGGCCCAAGATGACTGATAAACTGAAACTGAAATAAGCTAAAAATACAGTCTCTTTCTGATGGCTTCTCCCCAACAGCAAGGTGGAGGAGGTCTTGATGACTTGTGTGAAGTTATGCCCCAACTGCCCTCTGCTGTGACTTATCAAGCTACCTCTGGAGCAGGAGTGAGGTCACAAAGGCTCTGTGGCTTGTTAAATAGTCATAATGCACCGCTTCATGGATGACTTTTGGCAGTAGCTTTCTTAGGTTATATCTCCAGCTAGTGAGATATTGGGGCAAAGCACACCTACTTACTTCCCTAGGATACCATGGGAAGAACACCAACCCCTAATAGCAGAAAATCCCTCAAAGTAGAAAATAAGTGGGTAATAACTGAGTTGGAGGTTTGCATATAAAGCAGGACAGGTGAGGTTTAGTGTGGCAACTAGTATCTCAGACGTTGGCTAATCTAAGATCTGAGCTCTAGGTACAAAGTCAAAAAGCCCACAGGCTCACTGGCTTACAACCTTTGGGGGATGAACGTAATAGCCTCCTAATGATTTCCTTGCCTTCAGACTCTTTCCCTTTAGTTGTTTACCCTCTGGCCCACACCAGCTGTGAGTCTAGAGTAATTCATTTTCATTTAGTCATTCAGCAAGTATTTATCAAGCATTAGCTATGTGCCAAGTATTTTTCTAGGCACTGGGGTACAGCAGTGCACAGAGAAAAACCTCATGGAGTTGATATCATAATGGCAGAAAACAAATAATAGATAATAGTATCCCTTTCACAGAAAATATTTTACAAGTCTAATACTTTCTTCTTCCATATTTTTCCTCTTAGTCCCAGGCTTTCTCTACTCCTGTGGGGGTCCAATCTGACATGTGACTCTTCTGCAACCTTTGACAAGTCACCATCTGTATCTTAATTTCCTCTGAAATGACACTAACTTGCCTTAAGGAGGGAATGTTAGGAGGAATGGTTAAAGTTAATGGTGGAGAAAATCTGGGACAGTTTAGAAAATTCATTTATTCAACAAATATTTATTGAGTACCTACTGTGTTCCAGGTCTGTCCTAGACTTTGGAGATCTAGCAGTGGACAGAAAGTCCCTGCCCTCATGAAGCTGACATCCTAGAGGGGGAGACAAATAACTGACAAAGACATTTATAGCATATCAGGTGGTGCTGATAACTATAAAGAAAAAAGGTTAAGAAGATAGAGAATGCTGGGGAAGAAGTGGTGGTGGTTTTATTTAATATGAGGTGCTCGAGTAAGGATTCTCTGATATTGTGACATTTGATCAGAGTCCTGACAGAGATGAGGGAGTGAACATGTGGATTTCTGGGGGAAGAGCATTCTAAGCAGAGGGAACAGCAAGTGCTTGTGAGGCAGGAGCATGTCTGGTATATTTGAGAAAGAACAAGAAGATCAATATGACATAAACAGAGAAAGAAAAGGGTGATAGAATGTATAGTCAGAGAGGCACTAGGCTTAGATCATATGTAGGGCTTCATAGGCCATGTAAGGATTTGGCTTTTACTCTGAGATGGGGAGCCACTGGTAGGTTTTAAGCAAAGGAGAGACGTTTCTATAGATTCTAGAGTCTAGAAGATGCTATGTAGAGAATAGATGCTAGGGGAACCAGGGCCAAAACATGGAGACTAGACTATGACAATAATCCAGGCTAGATAAATAGAGGTTGGGGCCAGAATACAAGGGTGAGAAGTGGTTAGATTTGGAATATTTTGAAAGAAGAGCTAATAGGATTTGATGATGAGTTGAGTATGGGGCATGAAAGAAAGAGAATGTCTCCAAGGCTTTTGTCCTAAACAACTGGAGTTGCCAATTTCTGATATGAGATATATTATAAAAAGAGCAGATTTGAGGAGATGATAGGTAGAAATCAAAAATTCTGCTTTGGATATGGTAAGTTTGAGGTGCCTCTAAGACATCCAAGTAGACATGTCAGTATGCTGTTGGATATTATATAAGTTTAAGAGTTAACAGGATGGATCAGGAATAGAGATAAAATTTTGGAAGTTTTTTGCAAATATGGTATTTAAAGGCATGAGACTGGATGACAGCACCCAGGGAATAAGTGTAAATAGAGAAGAGGACCAAGGTCTTAGCCCTGACAGCATTCCAACATATAAAGAAGGTAAGATAAGGGAGAAATAGCAAAGGAGATTGGGAAAGAGATGTCAGAGAAGTAGGAGAGAGAGCAGTGTCTCTGAAACCAAGTGAAAAAAAATGTATCAAGGGGAAGGGAGTGATCAAATACTCCTGAGAGGAAAAGAAATCTGAGGATTACCCATTGGATTTTGCAATATGGAGATTACTGGTAACCCTGACAAGGACAGTTTGTTGGAGTGGTGGGGGTAAAACCTGATTAGAGTGTTTTCAAGAGAGAATGGGAGGAGAGAAAAAGAAGTGGAAGTAGATAATTTAGACAAATATTTGGAGGAATTTTCCTATAAGGTACAATAGAGAAATGGGGTAGGGGATGGTAGGTGGGGGAGAGGAATGTGGGTCAAGAAAGGGTTTTTTAAAATTGGAAATAAACATGTTATTATAAACATGTTCTTGTGCTGATGGAAATGATCTGGTAAAGTGGGAATGTTTTATGATCAAGGAAAGAAGGGACAATTTAGTAGTGGAGGGAGTATGCAATTGAGTGGACAAGTGGAGGAGTTGCCTTAGGAAGGCTCGGGAACAGTTGATTCATTGAAGGAAGATTATATGGGTTCACATGCAGAGCAGCAATTAGATTTGGTTGTGGGAGGATGTGGAAGTTCCTTTTTGATGCCTTCTATTTTATCAGTGAACAAGGAAGCAGGGTAATGATCTGAGAGGAGGAGAACAGAAATATTTAATAACTGAGTTGAGGAAGGGAAGGTAACCGCCAATATTCATTGTGCCCTTATGATGTTCCTGGTACCTGATATACGTTACTTCTTTGAATCCTCACAAGCACCTTACTAGACTTGGCTTACAGATGAGAAAACTGAGACTCAGAGATGTTGTGTAACTTGTCCAGGGTCATATACCATTAGCAAATAGCAGAGTCGAAATTTTAACCTGAAGTCCATACTCCTTTTAACTATCCTAAACAGCATGGACATGAGGTTAAAGTCTAAGTAACTGAGTATATGATGATGGCATTACTAGGGATAAAGAAAACTTGAGAAAGAGCCGGTGGCAGAAGTGGGAGAGGGCAAGAGGTAGGAGGAAGATGTAAAAGATGAGGAGTTTGTTTTCAGTCATGATGCCTTTAATGTGCTAGCCGGAACACCAAACTGGAACTCTCAGGGGAGAGTTGGAAGTTCCAAACTTGAGCACAGGAGAAGGGTCACAGGACTTGAGATGTAAATTTGGGAGTACCCTACCAGCAGATAAGGATATAACTTGAGAATGAGATCAAGTTTACCAAGGGAAAGAAAACAGAAAGAGTAGAAGAATGAGGACAGAAGCCAGGGAAATGGA
Organism: Balaenoptera musculus; assembly: GCF_009873245.2. Lineage (NCBI taxonomy): Eukaryota > Metazoa > Chordata > Mammalia > Artiodactyla > Balaenopteridae > Balaenoptera > Balaenoptera musculus. The sequence goes on along the minus strand of NC_045806.1, from coordinate 50,673,277 downwards.
TAAATAAGGGCAAAGAGGAGTTGGGAGGAAGGCAGAAAAGGAATACTGAGTGATGCCAGCAATGAGTCTGCTTTATAATAAAGGCCAAGGGAAGAGAGAATGTCAAAAAGGAAAGTGAATCAACAGTGTAAAAAGCTGCAAAACAAATGGAGATTGAACACTGTGAAGAGCTATTGGATGCAGCAACTGGAGTTCAGGATGATTGTAAAAGAGCCAATTGAGAGGAGTGTTTAGCATGCAGTGAGTATGTTCTGAAGACGTGGAAGTGAAGCGATACTCGGGTCATGGATTGAGGGAAGGGCTTTTAGGCTAGGGAAAAAAGCAAAATATGATGAATGAGTAGTTTAACTAGCAAATGTTATGGATACTAAAAGAAGAAAAAATCACTTTGTAGGGAAGGTGATATTTCAAACCATAACATCACAACAGTGAGGTAGAAATGACCCTACAAACTGTGGCCAATACCCTCATTGTAACCTTGGTCAACTTAAGGCCCAGAGAGGTGACATGATTTGCTTAAGGTCACACAGCAAGTTAGTGGCAGATCTGAAAGTAAAACCCAGGTTTTCCATTGACATATATACACTACCAAATGTAAAATAGATAGCTAGTGGGAAGCAGCTGCATCGCACAGGGAGATCAGCTCGGTGCTTTGTGACCCCCTAGATGGGTGGGATAGGGAAGGTGGGAGGGAGATGCAAGAGGGAGGGGATATGGGGATATATGTATACGTATTGCTGATTCACTTTGTTATACAGCAGAAACTAACACAACATTGTAAAGCAATTATACTCCAATAAAGATGTTAAAAACAAACAAAAACCCCAGGTTTTCCAACTCCCAGACTGTTGCTTTGGCCATCACAAGTCTGATTCAGAGAACACTACTGAGTAACTGCATCTCATCTGAGAGGTGGTCCAGTGGGTCCTTGGTCCTTTCCCCACATCTGTGATGACAAAAGTTATGAGGCTACTGTAATAGTCCAGGCTTTAACTAGATTGATGGTAGTAGGCTCCCCCTGGATAAGGGGAAGGAGGAAATGCTTATAAACCATTTCAAAAATATTCTACAGTGACTTGCCTAAGGTCTCACAGGAAACTCTTCAGAAAACCAGTCATCACCACAAGGCAGTCTGTATTATCTCTGCCTGGTGCATTGCTGTTAACATTAAATAGTAGTGGAATGATATTGGTGCTCAGAATCCTTACAGCATCATGGGATGTGAGAAGGGTGTCAGCACTCGAGCCTTGGACTTAAGAACTCCCCGGCCAAACCTGGAGTCTGAGCTAGAACAATCTGTTGTTGTTTTTTAATCTTAAGAAAATGGAAACAGTCCTAGAAATATTTGTGAGCCTAATATGTCACTGTTTTGCCTCCTGTCTACATTCTTAGTAGCTTTGCACTTAAAAAATATGAAAAAGCTCACAATCACTGGATTTTATTTAAACTAAGTGTTCTTAGAGAGCTAGAATGTATATTTAGCAGTTTCCCCTGCCAAAAGAATGGCATTTTGACAGGCTCCCCCAAAGAAAAGGGCATTTGCCAGGAAGCAAGATGGCGGGAGCGGCCATGGGCGAAGTTTCGCGATAGTAGCCTCCGCGAGGATCAGGTGACGAGAGCTTGATCCAGTACGGGGAGGGCGGGAGCTGGAACCTGGGTTGAGCAAGGAGGCAAGCAGAACGGTTGTGGCGGCAGCAGCCCGAGGAGCGGTGAGGCATTCGGGTGGCGGGAACCGCGGTCATGGACCATATCACGGTGCCCAAGGTAAGGAGAAGAGTTCGGCGAGGCTGGGAGCCGTAGGCTCCCTCTCGGTGCTCAGCCGTGAGCCCAGGCACGCCCCCTCAAGCCTTCTCAGGGTGCTCTTTGACGCCCTCTTCCGCGCGGGACCCGAGTGATATTCCTCGGTTCACACCCTCTTTCACCCAATCTGAACTTTCTTCTCCTTGGGATCCGCCTGCTGGCGGCTGCGGCGCGAAGGAGAGGTGGTCCTGTGCCAACCGTCCTCTCACGTGACGCCGACCCCGCGCCGGGTGCTTGCCTGCCGGGTCCCTCCCTGACCTGTCCCTCCGACCCCAGCTCCTCCCGGCTCCCCAGTCGTTACCTCACACACGCCTTTACTCCAGCCTTTTATATACACTCGCTGCAGTTGTAACAGCCTTTCTTGAGCACCGCACTTGGCATTGCCTCCTGGAGAGTTACTTCCTTTATCCAGCGTTTCCCTACTCTCCTTTTGACTCCTGCCCCTGACCTGCCCCAGCAGTTGCCTAGACCACCACCATCACCCCCACCCCAGCCCCCCCGCATGCATGTGTGGGTTTTGGGGGCAAAAGCATCTGTCCAGCCCCAAGGTGGGCTATGAGAAAGGAAGGAGGTGTAGCAGAGTGGACCTGGCCTTGCTCAGCCGGGAAGGAAAACCCGAGAGGTGACATTGCCAGGCCAGCTGGCATCTGTGTATAGCTGACCCCCCAGTTAGAGCCTCTTCTACTTCTTTTCTTTCCAGAGCCTACTCTTTCCCTCCCCAACTCCAGCCTCTTTCTATTCGAATTCCATGTCCCTCCTGTCAGTTTTCTTTCTATTATCAGGCTGAGGATCAGAGAAGAGTTACAACTAGTCTCTAATTAATTTTTTTCTATCCATCATAACAGATGTGGCCCAGGCTAACTGACACACACATAAAAGCCCAGTATGTTGTAATCGAAAGAGCACGGATTTTGAAGCCGGAAGACTCGAGTTAGAATGCCGGTCCCCTCAACTAGTAGCTTATGACTTTGGACAAATTTATTAACCTTTCTGAGAGTGTCTTTCCTCCTTTACCAAATGGGGATAATGAAATTTGTTCTCCTCACTTCACAGGGTGGTTGTAAGGACTAAATAAAAGGATGTGTGTGAAAGCTTTTTTGTAACTAAGCTTTTTTTGTATCAACCATTAAGGATCACTAACTGTAAAGAGGCAAAAAGGTAGTTTATTTGGGATCTTAGAATTGCAATTCAGGGATCACAGAAAGTCTGGAAGAAACCAGAATAGTGTCCCACTAGAGGAAATGGCCAGGGTTTTAGAGGAAAAGAGGGACATCAATGCAGGCTTATACAAGTTGTTTACCAACAATGTGGATTGGAGGGTAAAATTATTCTGTACATAAGATTGAGTTATGGAATGCATCTCATTCATTACTAGGGAAAGTTATGTTTTCTTAGGCCAGATAAAGTCCGGTTCTCAGCATTATTCTTTCCTTTTAGCAACTCATCAACTCTTTAGCAGTTTTAATTTAGAGTGTTCAGCAAAAGTCCAGCATGGGCAGCAAACATGGAGGTCCTCAGGTCATGTCTTAGTCATTCCTGACATAGTTCTTTTCACATTTCCCCCTTTTGCCCATGCTTTTTCCTGAAGAAAACATCATTGGAGCAATTCTTATTCCCACATAGCCAGAATGGCTTGGTTGCCTGCTCCAGGTCCATCATGTCCCTTAGAGGGTGGTTGTGTGAATGAATCAATGGATGGATTGTAAAATTCATTGGAGGCACCGTGATGTTGTGCTGCCTCAAGTTTATTGACTTGTGTGAACATCAACTGAGCAGTAGAATGGCTAAGTATAGAAGTAATCAATTTAAGCAAGCACTTTATCAATATAAAGAAGCTGACAACAATTATTAAGAGTAATAACCCAGTTTGCAGAACAGTTTTGAACCAAGATCCAATGTTTGAGGGTAACCAACTAAACAAATCAAACATTAGGGGAGTATTAAGACTATCAGAATGAAGTCAATTGGCCTTCTTTTGTTAAGATCTTAATTTGAGTTTCTACTATACCAGAGGCATTTATCCAAGTACAACAGGTGTTATTTAAGATGACACAGACACCTCCAAGTTCTGCAAGAAGGTAATCCAAAGCAAATCTTTTATCTAACACAACATGAGCAAGCAAATTCAGGGAGTCTTTTTGGGCACTTAATGCTCTAGCTGTGGCATTAGCTGTGTCTGCTATGGTAGCAGAGAGATTTCGAATAATTTTGTCAATGGCTCCAACTCCCCACGTGGTTTGAATAATTCTTGGGAACCTTTGAAATCCCTCAGAAGGGGTTTCTTGGCATAGGCAGAAAGTAGAGTGTGTGTGCCATTTGGTAATTTCTGAAGAATTTAACACAGTCAAAGGAACTATTAAAAGTCCTAGAGCACATTGAAAACGTGGGGTTAGAGTGTTGGGGCAGGACATCCCCCAGGTGGTACTCTTCCAACCACCAATAAAGACATAGATGGAGCATAGAGAAAGGAGGTGTCAAAGGTGAAATTCAACCATGGGTTGGTTATATTTGAGCAGCCTAGAAGCCTTCCTTGTAGGAATACATGGGGGTTATCATGAGAATATGTTTTGTTTTTGCACAGTGAAGTAAAGTTGGGTGTTTGGAAGCTGGATCTGATGTTTCCGAGTAACCAAAGGGCCTCGTTGGAACACATGTTCCTAAGGGAATATTCTGGGTTTTATCTGGCTCCAAACAAGGCAAACAAGGAAAGGGAACTGTGGATTTGAGTAGATGAACATGGTATGCTTGGAGAATAGATGAATTCTGAAAAGGATATGGTAGAGGGATACCAGTAAGATTGGAGATAGCCAAGGCAAGGGGATCCTGGGTATTCAGTGAATGATCTAGGGTGCTGATGGCATATCCAATAGTCTGTTAGATTTCCTCCAGTGGCTAGACTTTAGGAAATGCAGAATAAGGCATTATTTTCCCAGGCATAAGGAGCCTGGGTGGATAATAAGAGAGAAAATAACATAACTCTAGTAAAAGAACTATCCCAAGAAAAGTCAACCATTTTAATATAAAGAAGACTAAGGGTAACTCCTGGTCTTGGTTGGTGAAAGAATCCCAAGCGGAATAGATTAATCGAATGGGCAAGAATTGGAGCCAGAGGCTTATTCCCAGCAGAGTTAATGCAAGATAGAATTACCACTCATGGAGGATGCCCACTGTATGTAATAGGGCAAAGCGCATTAATAAAACTGTAACTTCAAGGAGGAGTCCCAAAAGTTCAATTCTCCAGTCCTTCATAGTCAAAATCGAAGGACCAAAGGGCCAGGGTCATTTCCTCTAAACTTTAATTCCTGAACATCAACCTATTCATGAAAATTTTCACTCCTTGAAAGTATGTCTATAAGAAGGAAAGGCAATTTGATGCCTCATCAGTTATTACCTAATGAAGGAGATGTAACAACTCTATGATGACAGCAATTAGAACGAGGGTAACTTGAGGGATTTCATCAGTGAGGATCATGGAGAGTACCGGCCTTGTCCAAAGTCTTGGGAGAGCCATCTACATTAGGTGCCATCTGAGTCACTTCTGGGCCAATTTCAGCTTTAGGTCTCCAACTGTTTCAGAGGCCCACACAGGTGGGGAAGCCGTTTTTCTTAAATTGGAAACATGAATCCAAGAATCAATGCCTTTAAGTTTAGCAGCACAGGGTGTTGGTTAAAAGTACCTAATAGGGTCCCTTCTATCTGGGTTGTAAGGAGTCCTTTAAAATAGGTCTTTTCCAATAAACATAGTCCACTGGTTTTAAATTGTGGTGTTCTGTATCTCCATCTCCCAGGAGCTCACTGTGGAAAAAGTTTTCAACCAGGTGCTCATTTTTTTAGAGCCTTAATGAGACTGACAATAATGTAAAAGATCTCCCTTGACTAGAAGGGGCTTATATAGTCCTGAGTCAAGAATCATGGGTTTTTCAATAATTTTTTCAAATGGTTACAGTTTGTGTTTTCGAAAGGTTATAGATATTAAGTTTACCAGAACTATGGGTAGCAATTTAGGCCAAGGAAGGCCGAAGGCCTCAAATATTTTTGCTAGTTAGGTCTCGATTATGTCATTTGTTCTTTCCATTAGACCAGAAGATTGAGGATGATAGCACAGTGGAAATGTGGTAGTATAGGCCAGATTTCACAAACAGCATTTAGAATTTGTCCAGTGAAATGGACACCATTATCATTATGTAATTGCAGGGGAATTCCCCAATTAAGAATAATCCTTTCCAACAATATTGGCCACTGTAAGGGGAGTTGCACGTCTGCAAGGAAAGGCTTCCACCAAATGGGAATACATGCACACCATCATCAGAACATATTTGTATCCTTGAGAGGGAGACAGGTAGATAACACCCAGTTGACAGATAGCAAAGGGACCAGGAGGCAAAGGAAAGTGGTTCTGAGAAGTATAAATAGGTATTTCTGGGTTATACTTAGGACAGATCTGACACCTCTGACATATTTCAGCTACTACTTTGGGAGAAGGTTTCCAAAAGTATTGTTTTCCCCAGGCTATCATTTTATCAGTTCCCCCGATGAGTCACTTAATGTATTAATTTTAGTATGGTTTCTTGAGTGGCTTCAGAAAGAGGAGGGTGGCCATTGGCTTATACCAAAGCCCAGTAAGTTGATCAAATGTGCATCCTTCAGAAAACCACCTCTGTTACTTAGCTGTAGCATGCAATTGCCCATCTCTAATAATATCCTTTTTTCTTTTATTGGAGAATAGTTGCTTTACAATGTTGTGTTAGTTTCTGCTGTACAGCAAAGTGATTCAGCCACATGTATACATATATCCCCTCCTCCTTAGATTTCCTTCCCATTTAGGTCACCACATAGCCTTGAGTAGAGTTCCCTGTGCTATACAGTCTGTTCTCATTAGTTATCTATTTTATACATAGTAGTGTATATATGTCAATCCCAATCTCCCAATCCATCCCACTCCCCATTCCCCCCTTGGTATCCATATGTTTATTCTCTATGTCTGTGTCTCTATTTCTGCTTTGCAAATAAGTTCATCTATACCATTTTTCTAGATTCCACATATCTGCATTAATATGCGATATTTGTTTTTCTCTTTCTGACTTACTTCACTCTGTATAACAGTCCCTAGGTCCATCCATGTCTCTACAAATGACGCAATTTCGTTCACTTTTATGGCTGAGTAATATTCCATTGTATATATGCACCACATCTTCTTTATCCATTCCTCTGTTGATGGGCATTTAGGTTGTTTCCATGTCCTGGCTATTGTAAATAGTGCTGCAATGAACATTGGGGTGTGTGTATCTTTTTGAATTATGGTTTTTTCCAGGTATATGCCCAGGAGTGGGATTGTTGAGTCATATGGTACTGCTATTTTTAGTTTTATAAGGAACCTCCATACTGTTCTCCATAGTGGCTGTACCAATTTACATTTCCACCAACAGTGTAGGGTTCCCTTTCTCCACACCCTCTCCAGCATTTATTGTTTGTAAATTTTTTGATGCTGGCCATTCTAACCAGTTTGAGGTGATACCTCACTGTAGTTTTGATTTGCATTTCTCTAATAATTAGTGATGTTGTGCATCTTTTCATGTGTTTGTTGGCCATATGTCTGTCTTCTTTGGAGAAATGTCTATTGAGGTCTTCTGCCCATTTTTTTTAATGTTTGGCGCCATTTTTTTTTTATTGGAGCAGAGTTGGTTTACATTGTTGTGTTAGTTTCTGCTGTACAGTGAAGGGAATCACCTATACATATACATATATCCCCTCTTTTTTTGGATTTCCTTCGCATTTAGGTCACCACAGAGCATTAAGTAGAGTTCCCTATGCTATACAGCAGGTTCTCATTAGTTATCTATTTTATATATATTAGTGTATATATATCTATATCAATGTCCCAATTCATCCCACCCCCACTTTCGCGTTAGCGTCCGTACATTTGTTCTCTATGTCTGTGTGTCTGTTTCTGCCTTGCAGACAAGTCCTTCTGTAGCATTTTTCTAGATTCCACATATATGTGTTAATATACGATATTTGTTTTTCTCTTTCTGACTTACTTCACTCTGTATGACAGTCTCTAGGTCCATCCATGTCTCTACAAATGACCCCATATGTTTCTTTTTATGGCTGAGTAATATTCCATTGTGTATATGTACCACATCTTCTTTTTTTTTAACATCTTTATTGGAGTATAATTGCTTTACAATGGTGTGTTAGTTTCTGCTTTATAGCAAAGTGAATCAGTTATACATATGTTCCCATATCTCTTCCCTCTTGTGTCTCCCTCCCTCCCACCTTCCCTATCCCACCTCTCTAGGTGGTCACAAAGCACCAAGCTGATCTCCCTGTGCTATGCGGCTGCTTCCCACTAGCTATCTATTTTACGTTTGGTAGTGTATATATGTCCATGCCACTCTCTCACTTTGTCACAGCTTACCCTTCCCCCTCCCCATATCCTCAAGTCCATTCTCTAGTAGGTCTGTGTCTTTATTCCCATCTTGCCCCTAGGTTCTTCATGACCTTTTTTTTTTCTTAGATTCCATATATATGTGTTAGCATATGGTATTTGTTTTTCTCTTTCTGACTTACTTCACTCTGTATGACAGACTCTAGGTCCATCCACCTCACTACAAATAACTCAATTTCGTTTCTTTTTATGGCTGAGTAATATTCCATTGTATATATGTGCCACATCTTCTTTATCCATTCATCTGTTGATGGACATTTAGGTTGCTTCCATGACCTGGATATTGTAAGGAGTGCTGCAATGAACATTGGGTTGCATGTGTCTTTTTGAATTATGGTTTTCTCAGAGTATCTGCCCAGTAGTGGAATTGCTGGGTCATATGGTACTTCTGTTTTTAGTTTTTTAAGGAATCTCCATACTGTTCTCAATAGTGGCTGTATCAATTAACATTCCCACCAACAATGCAGGAGGGTTCCCTTTTCTCCACACCCTCTCCATCATTTATTGTTGTAGATTTTTTGATGTTGGCCGTTCTGACCGGTGTGAGGTGATACCTCATTATACTTTTGGTTTGCATTTCTCTAATAATTAGTGATGTTGAGCATCTTTTCATGTCCCTCTTGGCCATATGTGTGTCTTCTTTGTAGAAATGTCTATTTATGTCTTCTGCCAATTTTTTTGATTGTGTTTTTTTTTTTTTTTGATATTGAGCTCTATGAGCTGTTCATATATTTTGGAGATTAATCCCTTGTCCATTGCTTCATTTGCAAATATTTTCTCCTGTTCTGAGGGTTATCTTTTTGTCTTGTTTATGGTTTCCTTTGCTATGCAAAAGCTTTTAAGTTTCGTTAGGTTTCTTTTCTTTGTTTTTGTTTTTATTTTCATTACTCTAGAATGCAGTTCAAGAAAGAGCTTGCTGTGATTTTTGTCAAAGAATGTTCTGCCTATGTTTTCCTCTGAGAGTTTTATAGTGTCCAGCCTTACATTTAGGTCTTTAATCCATTTTGAGTTTATTTTTGTGTATGGTGTTAGGGAGTGTTCTAATTTCATTCTTTTACATGTAGCTGTCCAGTTTTCCCAGCACTACTTGTTGAAGACACTGTCTTTTCTCCAATGTATATTCATGCCTCCTTTGTTGTGGATTAATTGACCATAAGTGTGTAGGTTTATCTTTGGGCTTTCTATCCTGTTCCATTGATCTATATTTCTGTTTTTGTGCCAGTACCATACTGTCTTGATCACTGTAGCTTTGTAGTATAGTCTGAAGTCTGGGAACCTGATTCCTCCAGCTCCGTTCTTCTTTCTCAAGATTGCTTTTGTTATTTGGGGTCTTTTGTGTTTCCATACAAACTGTGAAATTATTTCTAGTTCTATGAAAGATGCCATTGGTAGTCTGATAGGGATTGCATTGACTCTGTAGATTGCTTTGGGTAGTATAGTCATTTTCACAATGTTGATTCTTCCAATCCAAGAACATGGTATATCTCTCCATCTGTTTGTATCATCTTTGATTTCTTTCATCAGTGTCTTATAGTTTTCTGCATATAGGTCTTTTGTCTCCTTAGGTAGGTTTATTCCTAGGTATTTTATTCTTTTTGTTGCAGTGTTAAATGGAAGTGTTTCCTTAATTTCTCATTCAGATTTTTCATCATTAGTGTATAGGAATGCAACAGATTTCTGTGCATTGATTTTGTATCTGGCTACTTTACCAAATTCATTGATTAGCTCTAGTAGTTTTCTGGTAACATCTTTAGGATTCTCTATGTATAGTATCATGTCATCTGCAAACAGTGACAGCTTTACTTCTTCTTTTCCGATTTGGATTCCTTTTATTTCTTTTTCTTCTCTGATTGCTGTGGCTAAAACTTCCAAAACTATGTTAAATAATAGCAGTGAGAGTGGGCAACCTTGTCTTGTTCCTGACCTTAATGGAAATGGTTTCAGTTTTTCACCATTGCGAACGATGTTGGCTGTGGGTTTGTCATATATGGCCTTTATTATGTTGAGATAAGTTCCCTCTCTGCCTACTTTCTGGAGGGTTTTTATCATAAATGGGTGTTGAATTTTGTTGAAAGCTTTTTCTGCATCTATTGAGATGATTATATGGTTTTTCTCCTTCAATTTGTTAATATGATGTATCACGTTGATTGATTTGCGTATATTGAAGAATCCTTGCATTCCTGGGATAAACTCAACTTGATCATGGTGTATGATCCTTTTAATGTGCTGTTGGATTCTGATTGCTAGTATTTTGTTGAGGATTTTTGCATCTATGTTCATCAGTGATATTGGCCTGTAGTTTTCTTTCATTGTAACATCTTTGTCTGGTTTTGGTATCAGGGTGATGGTGGCCTCGTAGAATGAGTTTGGGAGTGTTCCTCCCTCTGCTATATTTTGGAAGGGTTTGAGAAGGATAGGTGTTAGCTCTTCTCTAAATGTTTGATATAATTTTCCTGTGAAGCTATCTGGTCGTGGGCTTTTGTTTGTTGGAAGATTTTTAATCACCGTCTCAATTTCAGTGCTTCTGACTGGTCTGTTTATATTTTCTGTTTCTTCCTTGTTCAGTATCAGAAGGTTGTGCTTTTCTAAGAGTTTGTCCACTTCTTCCAGGTTGTCCATTTTTTTGGCTTGTAGTAATCTCTCATGATCCTCTGTATTTCTGCAGTGTCAGTTGTTACTTCTCCGTTTTCATTTCTAACTCTATTGATTTGAGTCTTCTCCCTTTTTTTCTTGATGAGTCTGGCTAATGGTTTATCAATTTTCTTTATCTTCTCAAAGAACCAGCTTTTAGTTTTATTGATCTTTGCTATTGTTTCCTTCATTTCTTTTTCAGTTATTCTGATCTGATCTTTATGATTTCTTTCCTTCTGCTAACTTTGGGGTTTTTTGTTCTTCTTTCTCCAGTTGCTTTAGGTGTAAGGTCAGATTGTTTATTTGAGATGTTTCTTGTTTCTTGAGGTAGGTTTGTATTGCTATAAACTTCCCTCTTAGAACTGCTTTTGCTGCATCCCATAGGTTTTGGGTCATCTTGTTTTCATTGTCATTTGTTTCTTGAAATTTTTTTTTTCCTCTTTGATTTCTTCAGTTATCTCTTGGTTATTTAGTATTGTATTGTTTAGCCTCCATGTGTTTGTATATTTTACAGATTATTTCCTGTAATTGATATCTAGTCTCATAGCCTTGTGGTTGGGAAAGATACTTGATATGATTTCAATTTTCTTATATTTACCAAGGCTTGATTTGTGACCCAAGATATGGTCTATCCTGGAGAATGTTCCATGAGCACTTGAGAAGAAAGTGTATTCTGTTGTTTTTGGATGGAATGTCCTATAAGTATCAATGAAGTTCATCTTGTTTAATGTATTATTTAAAGCTTGTGTTTCCTTATTTATTTTCATTTTGGATGATCTGTCCATTGGTGAAAGTGGGGAGTTAAAGTCCCCTGCTATGATTGTGTTACTGTTCAATTCCCCTTTTATAGCTGTTAGCATTTGCCTTATGTATTGAGGTGCTCTTATGTTGGATGCATAAATATTTACAATTGTTATATCTTCTTCTTCGATTGATCCCTGGATCATTATGTAGTGTCCTTCTTTGTCTCTTGTAATAGTCTGTATTTTAAAGTCTATTTTGTCTGATATGAGAATTTCTACTCCAGCTTTCTTTTGATTTCATTTGCATGGAATATCTTTTTCCATCTATTCACTTTCAGTCTGTATGTGTCCCTAGGTCTGAAGTGGGTCTGGTGTAGACAGCATATATACGGGTCTTGATTTTTTATCCATTCAGCCAGTCTGTGCCTTTTGGTGGGAACATTTATTCCATTTACATTTAAGGTAGTTGTCGATATGTATGTTCTGATTACCATTTTCTTAATTGTTTTGGGTTTGGTATTGTAGGTCTTTTTCTTCTCTTGTGTTTCCTGCCTAGAGACTTTCCTTTAGCATTTGTTGTAAAGCTGGTTTGGTGGTGCTAAATTCTCTTAGCTTTTGCTTGTCTGTAAACGTTTTAATTTCTCCATCTAATCTGAATGAGATCCTTGCTGTGTAGAGTAATCTTGGTTGTAGGTTTTTCCCTTTCACCACTTTAAATATGTCCTGCCACTCCCTTCTGGCTTGCAGAGTGTCTGCTGAAAGGTCAGCTGTTAACCTTATGGGGATTCCTTTGTGTGTTTTTTGTTGTTGTTCCCTTACTGCTTTTAATATTTTTTCTTTGTATTTAATTTTTGGTAGTTTGATTAATATGTGTCTTGGCGTGTTTCTCCTTGGATTTATCCTGTATGGGACTCTCTGCACTTCCTGGACTTGACTGACTATTTCCTTTCCCATTTTAGGGAAGTTTTCAACTATAATCTGTTCAAATATTTTCTCAGTCCCTTTCTTTTTCTTTTCTTCTTCTGGGACCCCTATAATTCCACTGTTGGTGCATTTAATGTTGTCCTAGAGGTCTCTGAGACTGTGCTCAATTCTTTTCATTCTTTTTTGTTTATTTTGCTCTGTGGTAGTTATTTCCACTATTTTATCTTCCAGGTCACTTATCCGTTCTTCTGCCTCACTTATAGTGCTATTGATTCCTTCTAGAGAATTTTTAATTTCATTTATTGTGTTGTTCATTCTTGTTTTTTTGCTCTTTAGTTCTTCAAGGTTCTTGTTAAACATTACGTATATTTTCTCCATTCTATTTCCAAGATTTTGGATCAGCTTTACTGTCATTACTCTGAATTCTTTTTCAGGTAGACTGCTTATTTCCTCTCCATTTGTTTGGTTTGGTAGGTTTTTGCCATGCTCCTTCATCTGCTGTGTGTTTGTCTGTCTTCTCATTTTGCTTAACTTACTGTGTTTGGCATCTCCTTTTCACAGGCTGCAGGTTCGTAGTTCCTGTTGTTTTTGGTGTCTGCCCCCAGTGGTGAATTTTGGTTCAGTGGGTCATGTCGGCTTCCTGGTGGAGGGGACTGGTCCCTGTCTTCTGATGGATGAGGCTGGATATTGTCTTTCTGGTGGGCAGGGCTGCATCCGGTTGTGTGTTTTGAGGTGTCTGTGACCTCATTATGATTTTAGGCAGCCTCTCTGCTAATGGGTGGGGTTGTGTTCCTGTCTTGCTAGTTGTTTGGCATAAGGTGTCCACACTGTAGCTTGCTAGTCATTGAGCGGTGCTGGGTCTTACGTTGAGATGGAGATCTCTGGGCGAGCTTTTGCCATTTGATATTACGTTGAGCCTGAAGGTCTATGTTTGACCAATGTCCTAAAGTCGGCTCTCCCACCTCAGAGGCACAGGCCTGACACACGGTTGGAGCACCAAGACCCTGTCAGCCACACAGCTCTGAAGAAAATGGAGAAAAAAAGAAAGAAAAAAAAACAGATAAAATAAAGTTATTAAGGTAAAATTTTTTTAAAAGCTATTAAAAATAAAACATTAAAAAGTAATAAAGAAAAGAAAAGCAAAGAAAGAAAGAAAGAAGAGAGCGACCATACCGAAAAACAAATCCACCCATGATAACAAGCACTAAAAGCTATACTAAGAAAAACAAATAAAAAAGGGACAGACAGAACTCTAGGACAAATGGTAAAAGCAAAGCTATAGAGAGAAAATCACACAAAGAAGCATATACATACACAGCTTCAGAAAGAGAAAAAGGAGAACAATATATATATCTATATATAAAAGAAAAGGAAGAGAGCAGCCAAATCATTGAACAAATCTACCAATGATAATAAACTTTAAGTACTAAAATAAGATAAACATAAAACCAGAAACAAATTTGATGCAGAAAGCAAACCCCAAGTCTGCAGTTGCTCCCAAAGTCCATCACCTTAATTTTGGGATGATTCATTGTCTATTCAGGTATTCCAGAGATGCAGTGTACATCAAGTTGATTGTGGAGATTTAATCGGCTGCTCCTGAGGCTGCTGGGAGAGATTTCCCTTTCTCTTCCTTGTTCGCACAGCTCCTGGGGTTTTGCTTTGGATTTGGCCCCACCTCTGCATGTAGGTCGCCTGAGTGCATCTGTTCTTCGCTCAGACAGGACGGGGTTAAAGTAGCAGCTGATTAGGGGTCTCTGGCTCACTCAGGCCGGGGGGAGGGAGGGGTACGGTATGCGGGGCGAGCCTGAGGTGGCAGAGGCTGGCGTCATGTTGCAACAGCCTGTGGCATGCCATGTGTTCTCCCGGGGAAGTTGTCCTTGGATCACGGGACCCTGGCAGTGGTGGGCTGCACAGGCTCCCAGGAGGGGAGGTGTGTATTGTGACCTGTGCTTGCACACAGGCTTCTTGGTGGCTGCAGTAGCAGCCTTAGCATCTCATGCCCATCTCTGGTGTCTGCGCTGATAGCTGCAGCTCGTGCCCATCTCTGGAGCTCTTTTGGGCAGTGCTCTGAATCCCCTCTCCTCGTGCACCCCGAAACAATGGTCTCTTGCCTCTTAGGCTGTTCCAGAGTTTTTCCCAGACTCCCTCCTGGCTAGCTGTGGTGCACTAGCCCCCTTCAGGCTGTGTTCACGCAGCGAACCCCAGTCCTCTCCCTGGGATGTAACCTCCGAAGTCAGCTCCCAGCCCCCACCTGCCCTGGCGGGTGAGCAGACAATCGTCTCAGGCTGGTGAGTGCTGGTCGGCACTGATCCTTTTGCAGGAATCTCTCTGCTTTGCCCTCTGCACCCTTATTGCTGCACTCTCCTCCGTGGCTCCATAGCTTCCCTCCAGCCGAACCACTGTCTCCACCAGTGAAGGGGCTTCCTAGTGTGTGGAAACTTTTCCTCCTTCATGGCTCCCTTCCAGAGGTGCAGGTTCTGTCCCTATTCTTTTGCCTCTGTTTTTTCTTTTTTCTTTTGCCCTACCCAGGTACGTGGGGAGTTTCTTGCCTTTTGGGAGGTCTGAGGTCTTCTGACAGCTTTCAGTAGGTGTTCTGTAGGAGTTGTTCCACATGTAGATGTATTTCTGATGTATTTGTGGGGAGGAAGGTGATCTCTAAGTCTTACTCTTCCGACATCTTGAAGGTCTCTGTTGTCTTTTAAAAGGGAATAAAGGGGTTGTGCATACAAGGAGAAATTGGGAACACAACTTCTGCAATAGCTTCCTAGCTTGAGAAAGCCTCTCAATTGACATTTGGTGCCAGGAAGTGGTAACTGAGATATGCCCTGGATGTGTGTAGGATGAAGCAGTAGTCCTTGGGGAGGGGCATAAGCAAATAACCCAAGTATCTTACCTGAGTTGGAACAAATTGGAGCTTATCCCTTGAGGCCTTATGCCCTTTGTGTGCTAGCTGAGTGAGGAGATGTAGCCTGTCCTTGAGGTTTGCTTCCTCAGTGGGGGAGCATAACAAAAGGTCATCAACATATTGGAATAAAGTAGAGCCATGGGTTAAATTCACATTGGCCAAGTCTTGTCTCGATATTTGTGAAAAATAAGTAGGGCTTTCCATGTAGCCCTGAGGCATAATAGTCCAAGTAAATTGACATCCCTCACACCTGAAGGCACACAGGTATTGGCTATCTGGATGGACAGGAATGGTGCAGAAAGTACTATATAAATCTATGATTGTAAAAAATTGTGTGTTTAAAGGGATTAAATTGAGAATGGTATGAGGGTTGGTGACTACAGGGTTACGTGGTATGACTATATTGTTTATGGCTCGGAGATCTTGAATAATATGACAACCTCGACCATGAGGCTTGAATATCAGAAGGATGGTTGTGTTACAAGGACTAGTTCATGGGATTATGAGACCCTTCTGGAGGTGTACCTTGGCAGTGGGATGAATTCTTTCCAGGGCCTCAGGCCTGAGAGGGCATTGTCTGAGGTGAGGTGAAGATTTATTAGGGTCTATCTGTATCTTAATTGGTGGTGCTGAATGAATGTATTCTATGTCATTTGAAGAGGTGGACCTTAAGGTAGGAGGAACAGAATCTAGCAAATCCTTATGACTGAGAATTGACAAGGTATGAGCAAGAAGAGGAATTTCAATATTAGTACTAGATTCAGAAGTAAATCTCAAGGGGTCAAGAATTTGTAAATGTATTTCCCCTTTTGGGTAAAAGGAAATATTAGCTTGTAATTTTTCCAGTAGGTCTTGGCCCAAACGGTGTACAGGAGCAGAAGGAACAAGAAGGAACTGGGGTGAATTCCCTGAAAATAGCCTATCTCAAAAGACAATGGGATACTTACCTGGCAGAGGAGATACCATGATCATGAAGGTGGTTTTCCCAGGGTGAGCCTCACTCACTGCACTGCGAGTGTGCTGACCCCTGTGATTTCCCCAAATGGGGAAAACTCGACTGTGTAATTTGTGGTGGCGGGGTACTGCGTGCGCGCTCTCCCCTGAAAAACAAAAAAAGACAATGGGGACAATTTGCTTACCTTCATAACTGTGTTGGAAACTCCCACCATTTGTACCTTTTCTGTACTTCGAGGAACGGGGAGCCTTGAGGTTGGTGAGGTTCTAGACAAAGTTGCTCCTGTGTTCAGAAGAGCAGTAATAGCTTCAGCTCCTATAAAATGGTCCAGTTCTCCCAACGGTGTTAGTGGGAATACTGGGAAGACCCCAACACTTTCTTCCAGAGCATCCCTATTTGTGGGTGTCTAAAAAAGGGAGGTGCTTCTCAAATTTCTCAGAGAGTTCATGAAAGGGGCCAGGGTGAGGGGCTTTGGGATGCTGATAGGGCCCTCTTTTTAACTTTGGGTGCTTCTTCCAGTGGTCAGGTTGGGGCCTTGATCTTGGTAGGATCCATTAGAGGAATTTTGGTCTTTCTGTTGAGGCGGCCGCTGAGCAGCAGTGGCCAGTTGCTGCAGCTGCAAATTCATGATTTTAATGGTCTTGCATTTTTCTGTGTGTTTGATTGTTTTAGATAGCTAATTAGCCAAATTGACCAGATCAGGAGTGGCCATTATTTCCCAATTTAATTGTACCTGTTTCACCAGCAGTCTGAGTTCCTCATCTAATCCCCCAACAAAGATTGAATTAAAGAGGGTTTGAGTATTGTTTGCCCCAGCAGGTATTCTGGAGTTTTCCCAGAATACTGTCTATAGGCATGAGTAATAATCATGAACAGTTTCATCAGGTCGTTGTGTAGTAGACTGAATTTTTCCCCAGGAAGTGGTACACGGAAGAGCCTGAGAAGTTGCTTCATGAAGGGCTAGAGCTACCTGAGAAGCTGGTGCCACTGCATCAGTGTCGTTTCTATGGATATCTTTCTATGAAGCCAGTTGGCAGTAGTTTGCCAATGTCTGGCTTGGCTTTCTCCAATTAAGATGTGGGTTAGTTGATACAAGACAGAGAAGTCTGGATCATAGGTTTGTATCACAAAGTTAAATTCTTCCACAAACCAGGGGGGTGGTCCTCAGTGACCTTGGGAAATTCCTGAGCTATGGCCCGTAATTCTGCAGGGGACCAAACCCTGTAGTCTACCAGACAACAGGTGCCAACAGGGTTCTTTTATGTCATCTCTGGTATACCATTGCCATTTACCTAGGTAAGCACAGGAGGCAGCCCCATACTTTTTGTATATGTACCCAGCAGGAGTCCCAGATGGGTGAGAATCTTCCCCCATAGCAGTCTGAGACTGTGACCGTCCCATTATTATGCACTCACCAAAAGGAAGTAAGTCCTTAAGCGATCAGTTGATTAAACAAAAGACACCCAGAATAAAGGCCTGAACCTCAACCAAAGAGGGAGGTTCTGGACCAAAAAGACTTACTGCCCAGGCCTGGGGCCACCAGGGAGGCGGTAAAGCACAAGGGGCTCACACAGGTACCTTGCTCAAATCCATGGCAGCTTCGGAGCTGGGCATATCACTTCAGATCCCACTTCTGACACTAATAATGTCAGCTGAAAGGACCACGGTCTGTAAAAAGGCAAAAAGCAGTTTATTTGGGGTCTTAGAACTGCAATTCAGGAATCATAGATTCTGGAGGATACCAGAATAGTGTCTCACTAGAGGAGAATGGCGGGGGTTTTTATAGGAAAATAGAGACGTTAATGCAGGTTTACACAAGTTGTTTACCAAGAATTTGGATTGGAGGTCAAAATTATTCTATATAATATGTTTGGGTTATGGAATGCATCTCATTTGTTACTAAAGAAAGGTATGTTTTCTTAGGCCAAATAAAGTCCAGTTCTCAGCATTATTCTTTCCTTTTAGCGACTCAGCAACTATATAGCAGTTTCAATTTGGAGTGTTAAGCAAAAGTCCAGCATGGGCAGCAAACATGGAGGTGCTCAGGTCATGTCTCAGTCATTCCTGACAGTTATTTTCATACTAGAAAAGTCTTCTCCCTACTTGTTAACTTAAGATTATGATGCTGCTTGATGGGCAAAGCAGGAACTCCAAGCAAGATCCCTGGTAGGATCCAGCCTTGCTTTTTTCTGGGCCCCTTCCTTTCCAGGTCATATCATTTGCACCAGGTTCCCTGGCATGGTAGAGGAAGGTGGCCTCACAAAGCAAAGGGGCTTCTGCTATTCATACAACCTCTTCTCCCAACCCACCTAACCCTGGGCCACCATACTTGCCCAGTTCAAAATGAGTTTATCTGAATTCTTCCTTTTTTGACCTTTTCACCTGGGGGAGAAAGGGAGGCAGAACTGCCCTTGTACTTGAGTGTTAAAATATTAAAAAAATTAAAATATTAAAACCCCCCTATTGGGGGATTCAAGCTATAAAACTGAGCTAGCTGTATGGTAAGGGAGAAGATACCATTATCCCACCCACATCAAAATAATAGAAGCAGCTAATACATTGAGTATTTAACTATGTGGCAGGCACTGTGCTAAACAACCCATAAGGGAGGTAGTATTAATACTCCCATGTCACAGATGAGGAAACTGGGACCATTAGAGGTGAAGTGACTTGTCTAATAAAGATAGGAGTGATAAGTTTTAGACTGGTGTGGAGATGGGGTTAGTGCTCAAGAAAACTTTAACTGGCATCATGTTCAGACTCCATTTGTACTTCATGGATGGGATTGTAAGTCTTGAAAATAAATAAAAATTCCAAATGAAGACTTAGTTCTTTAAATAAAATTGGCATTTCTTTTGGTGCCTGGCAGGGCTGTGAGTGCCCATAGGTGGTATCTTGCCAGAAGTCTACTATTTTTACTTTATTTTAAGTTCTGGGAAGAATTAGGGTTGAACTAATGACAAGGACTTAGAATTGCCTCGCTCTTATTTATTCACCATTTCCACAAAAGGGAAATACATCTGTCTTGTTCATTTCAGGACAAAGAGATAACCATGAGCTTGTCAGTCATTAGTTTTGCATGTCAAGTGCAAAAGTGACTTTTATTTTTGGCTCTTGCTTGAGTCTTTTTCTCTTCTTGGGAAGACTTTAAAAAAAACTGTATTAAAGTATAACATACATAAAGTTCATAGATTATAAGTTTGTTCTCCATGAATATTCACAAACTGCACATACCCATGTAACCAGCACCCTGGTCCAAGAAACAGAACATTACTAGGAATCCCCTCATTCCTCTTCTAGTCAATACCCCTCCCAAGGGTAACCACTATCCTGACTTCCAACAGAATAGTTTTGCCATTTTTTGTACTTAACATAAATGGATTCATGCAGTATATGCTGTTTTGTATCTGGATTTTTTTTTGCTTGATACTATGTTTTAAAGATTCATCCATATTATTCCTTGCAATTGTAGATCATTCTCATTGCTATATAATGTTTCTTGTTAGCATGCCACATGTGATGTATCCATTTTTCTGTTGATGGGAAATTTCCAGTTCTGGCTGTTACAAGTAGAGCATTCTTTTGACAGCTATACACATGCATTTTTGTTGGGGTATACATAGGAGTGAAATTTCTGGATAGTAGGATATGCATTCATTCAGCTAGAGTAAATACTACCAGTTTTGCACCCCCAACACCTATGTATAAGACAGGATCTGTCCTTTAAAGTTATAGCCTTAGGGTTTAACTATGATTTTTGTAGCACCTCAGGACTACCCAAAAGTTTAGTGACTCTCCTGTCTAAATCAGAAATTATCCTACCCCCCATCACTTCTGTGTTATTTAGCACATAGAGTTCTTGATTACTTTACCTTCCTGGAATGAAACTTTATTAATTAGGATTTTTTTCAGTTAACATTTATTGAGTTTCAACTGGCTTAGAAATTTACTGTCGTGATTAAGAGTGTGTGCTTTGGATCCAGACTGTCTGAATTCAATCTCAACTCTGCTACTTAACTAACTTTGTGATCTTGACAAGTATGTAACTTCTCTGTGCCTCAGTTTCTTCATCTGTCAAATGGTGGTGATAATAATAGTACCTATCTCGCAGGGTTGTTATAAGGATTAAATGAGTTAATATTTGTAAAAGTGCTTAGAACAGTGCCTGGCACATTGTGAATGCTTAATTTAGCTACTGATTACTATCATCATCATCATTATTAATTGTTACTATTTACAGAACCCCACATTGGGAGTTGTTAAGGATACATAGCCATCTTAGATATAGGAGCTATCCTCTAGGATCTCTTAAGTAAGGTGATGAGATGTTAAGCATAAGATTCAAGAATGAAAGTGAGAACTTTCAAGAGAGGGACAAATGAAATACTATTGGAGTTTAAAGGCAAATAGGATCCAGTTCTAGATGAGTGTGAAGAGTATGAAATGAAGAAAGCTTTATAGAAGGAGTGGTGTGTAAGCTGAGTCTGAATAATAGGATTTTACTCTTCAGAGACTGGGAAGGTAAGAGGGACTCCCTACCAAGGGAACTGCAAGAGCATAAGCTCAGAGGCTTAAGCTCAGAGGCAGGATTGAGAGGAATGAAGCAAGGAATTAAGTTGGAGAAATAGGTTTTGTAGATTGTAGAACGCCTTGAATGTTACACTGAGGAACTTGAACTTGGTTCTACAGGTAGCAACAACCTGCTAAAGCTTTGTAAGTCTAGAACATAGAATGCAAAAGTTAGAAAGGACCTTTTAAAAGATTATCTAAATGAGGAATGGGAATGCAGTTTCTTTTCTGCATGATAGGATTGTTCTAAAATTATATTGTGGTGATGGTTTTACAACTCTGTAAATTCACTAAAAAATCAATGAATTGTACATGCAAAACAAGTGAATTTTATGGTATGTAAGTTCATTAAAGTTATGAATGAATGAACGAATGAATGAATAAGATCATCTCATGATAGTCCAAGCCTCTTATTTCACAAATGCGAAAGCTGTGGCCCAGATTGCTGAAGTTTCTTGTCCAAGGTCAAACATCTAGCAAGTGTCAGAGCCAGCATTCTCTTTTTGTTGTTTAGTATGCATGACTGGTTCAGACTATGATAAATTGTATGGAATTATCATTGAAACAAGAGCCAAAATAATTGGGAATGCTGGATGGGTATGCAATGCTATTCTGGATAATAGTAGTAAGTAATAACACTTTATAGTACTTTACTGTTTACAAAGTGCTTTTCAAGCCACCCTACCTGCTCTCAACGTAAAAATTTATATCACGCTTTCCTAAAAGCAGATAATTTTTGGCTTGACTTCCAGGAAACTGAGAACTAAATTTAGTGTTCAATCATATTAACTACATTAGCCCTTGTATTTAGCATTATTGCTTCCTCCTCCTTTTTCATGGCTTTGATTTTCTGTTCTGATAGCGTAATTGTAGATTTATGTTTTATTATAAACCACCTCAAATTCATTTAGGAAAGAGGCAAGGTCAAAATCAATCAAGATGAAACTGGGTAAAGTGTTTTTCATTATCAAGGAAATGTGACTTCTAGAGACGAGGGTTGTACTCCTCTTTCAGTTCTCAAAAGCCTAAATCCAGTTGGCTTCGCTTTGATCCTTTCAGTCAAGGAAGTAGTATAATGTAGTGGGGAAAAAACGTGGACAGAGCCAGGTTTGAATTCCAGATGTATTATTTCTTAACTCCGAGTTCTTCGGCAAATCACTCAAAAGATCTGGGTCTCAGTTTCCTCCTTTGTAAAATGGAGGTAATATCTACATCTTGGGACTATGATGAAGATTAAGATATGGTATGATAAGGGACTGACACAAATTAAGTGTTCCATGACTATGTATTCCCTTCGTTTTCCATCAGAGCCAAACAACAATGGTAGAGGCTTTAGTATATATATATATTAGTCCTTGAAGGTCTCAAAGATCAGCCCGTCTCAAAGAGGAGTATTTTCCTGAGCATCCTGAGTACCAAGGATCTTGGTACTACAGTTCAAAGAGAAAGCCTACCAAGGAAGCCCTGGTAGCAGTGGTCTGATATTGTGGCCACTATATTATAGGGATTGGAATTGTTTTCCTCACCACCAGAACTTCCTCCTTTGACATCACTTTGTACTTGGGAAACCCCAATGAAGCTGTTACTCCTAGAAACCATTGGGATTTATTTTAGGGTTGTGTCTTTTAAAAATCATTTTGTGGTTTTGTGATGCAATATTTAAGTGCTTTAGAAAGAGTTTTCGATAATCTCCAAAGACATTTTCCTTGGTTGAGAAATGCATACTGGACAGGGAGTCAGGAGGCCTGGGCTGATACTGACATGCTGCATGACCTTAGGTTTTATTTTCCTTGTGGATAAAATAATAATATCTAACCTTTATTGAGCGATTACTAAGTGCCAGGCACTATTGTAAGTGCTTTACATAAATATTGCATATTTATATACTCATTTAAGACTCACAACAATAACTATCATTATCCTCATTTCAAAGATAAAGAAATCAAGACCCAGAAAGCTTAAGCAACTTGCTGAGAGTCAGAAAATGAAGCAGTCTGTGACTCAAAAGCCTGTGCTCTTAACCCCTGCACTGTACTGCTTCAATAAAATGAGCAGATTGGATTATACCAGCACTTCCTAAACTGTGTTCCTGATGACCACTAGTCCCACAAGATAAGTTGTTTAAAAAAGAAAAAAGGATTCTAAGGTAAAATATGTTGACACCACAAACACTGTGGAGATTGATAGTGAATTTTCACTTGTTAAAGTCTCTGAGAAACCCTGTAAGAAACCTGCTTATAATGCAGTGTTTCCCTAACATGACCACAGAACTCTGTGTGTATGTGTGCACGTGCGTGTGTGTGCGTGTGCATGAACACACACCTAGTAACATTCTGTGGAACTAGGGTTTATAGAATGTGCTTTGAGAAATGCTGGTGTTAATCTGGAAGATTCATTCTCTTAAGTGCTTCCAGCACTTAATAATGATAGGTATGTGGACTGTAAAATGCAGCATTCCTTTCTGAGTCTCAAATTTTCTTTAATTGGAGGGGTGCTGCAAATTACGGTGTGATGAGGCATAAATTCAAGGCTGGTCTGGGTTGCATTTTTAACACTTGCTTCAAATGACCTTGTACATCTTAACACAAAAGACTTCATTTGCCCTCTACCTTTTCCTTTCCTCCTTCCTGCCCTGTTACATATTTTCTCACTTATTACTTAAAAGAAGAGACTTAAATCAGAGCTGCTTGTTATGAAAATAGGAGAAAGCTTTTTTAATATGTGCAGGGTGCAGCAATTGTTTTCATGATGAATACTCTTTGTTGTCAGAGGTGATGCCACATAGAGCAGTGCTTATGTGGAACACGGGCTGTTAGATATCACCACGCTGTTAGTCCTCCTGGAGCCAGATGCCCTGTCTTTTATTTAATTATTTTTGCAGTGTTTCCAATTTGTTACCAGTAATTGTGACAAATAAGGATAGTAAATGAATTCAGAGACCTCTGAAGTGCACCTGATTTCCTCCCTTCCTCCCTTCCTGGAAGGGTAATGAAAAAAAAAAACAAACAAACATGGTTTATGGTCTACATCTTCTCTAAGAGCAAAGATCTTGTAAATGTCAGCATGTTCTGTTTACAGTCCAGGTGTGCAAAACTAACAAAGCAGTTGGGTGGCCTTACTGGGACTTAGAGTCTCTATAGTACTTAGTGGTGGTCATCTTCTTCTCACCTCTTTTCTTTCTCTCTCCATCTCTCTCTCTTTACTCTCCCTCTCCTCCCTTCTCTCTTTCTCTCTCCTTTTTCCTTTTTCTCCCCCCTCAATCCTTTCTCTCCCCTCACCCTACCCTCAGGTCTTTTAAGTCTCTTCCCCGCCTCTCTCTTTTTCTTTCTCTCTTCCCCCTATACACATACTATGGGACCCAGATTTCTGTGGGAAAAAAGCACACCAGGCAGAGACATCCTCTTACACACTGTCTTAGAACCAGAGGGATCTCTGGTGCCTATGAATAGAGAAAGGGGTGGGTCTGAGTAATCGCAGGTTTCCTAAAAGGTCCTACCTGCTAATACACACAGGTTCCCTGCAGTGTGGAGCCCTCCAGGAAGTCCATATTAACAGTTTCAATATTAACAATTTCCCTCTCTCTGAGGCACTTGGTAACCTTCATACACGGACATTGTAGCCTTTTGGTAGATAGTGCCCTGGGCCTTAGCAGCAACTCCTTTTGAGTGGTCGATTTCCCCCTTTGTTGCGCATTTCCTTCCATTCAAGGCTGCCTGTCCTGGGACAGGCAGGAGAGTGCTAAAGATGCTTTATAGTTTCAATTTCTACTCCTCACCCCTTGCCATTATTTTCCTGAAGTGTGACTTCTTTTCCTGAGTATGAGAGAGTGAGCCCTTATTCCAACTGGCACTGATGTCTTCTATTAACATAATCACAATATAGTTCCTTCTAGCAACAGTAAGACTACTTCCTTTTAACTTTCAATTAGCTGAAGCAATCACATGCTTTAACCAAATTATTCTCATCAATTTTACATTGCCTCCTGCATTCAGATTAGCAAATGCTTACCTACAGCTTCCTCATCAGGAAAGGAAATGGTATGCACTCATGTTTCTTTTGCAGTATTACTTTGCAGCATTTCCTATAAGCATTTTTACCCCGTACCTCATTCCTAACCTTCTTCTACTT
This sequence comes from Balaenoptera musculus, assembly GCF_009873245.2. Classification (NCBI taxonomy): domain Eukaryota; kingdom Metazoa; phylum Chordata; class Mammalia; order Artiodactyla; family Balaenopteridae; genus Balaenoptera; species Balaenoptera musculus. The sequence goes on along the minus strand of NC_045806.1, from coordinate 50,648,171 downwards.
GTTCTCTGCCTGAAGGGTGCTGTGGATTCTTTTTTATTTTTTTTCTCTTCTTAGTCCATTTGGGCTGTTATAATAACATACCACAGATTGGTGGCTTATAAACAACAGAAATTTATTTCTCACAGTTCTAGAGGCTAGAAGTCTAACATTAGGGTGCTAGCATGTTTGGGTTCTGGTAAAGTCCCTCTTCTGAGTTGCAAACTGCCGATGACTTCTCACCGTGTTCTTACATGGCAAAGGCAGGCAAGGAATCTCTCTGGAGCCTCTTTTATAAGGGTACTAATCTCACTAATCCTATTTATGAGAGCTCCGCCCTCATGACCTAATCACCTCCCAAAGGCCCCACCTCTGAATACCATCATATTTGGGCATTAGGATTTCAACATATGAATTTGGAGGGTGGACACAAGCATTCAGACCAAAGCACCTTCCTTCTCCATTTGGGTTTTTGGCCTTAAAATATCTCCTAGGTTCTAATAGTTCTTTTTTCTTTATCTTATACTGGGCCTTCTGAGTTTGGCTTTTTGCTTAACTCTACTCCTTCTCTGGCCTTGTCCTTCCACCCTCCTTCCCTTCTCTAATTGGACACTTCTTGCTATCTTTCCCTTCCTTCTTTTTCTCCAGTCACCCTTTAGCCACCTTCTATATCTGTACCTCTGGCATGGGTGACTCTGTGCTGCAAATAAATGCCTTCCTGATTTCGGATGCATGCATCAGTAAGCGGCAGCTTGCAGCAAGCATCAGCGAGCAGTAGCTGGAAGCAAGATCTTAGTTCCTGGGCTGGGAGTCCTAACTGCTAGCCCACAGAGGCCAGCGGCTAGGGCCTGGGTCCCTAGTTCTTGCCTGCCTTGGCAAGAATGAATTCAGGCGAGGAGGCAGAAGGTAAAGAGAAAAGTAAAAAGTTTATTGGAAAAACAAAGTACATGCGGAAAGACGCATGGGCGAACTCAGAGAGAGAGTCGCACCTTTGGGAAGTCTAAATCCTTTATAAGGGGGCAGTTTTCTGGGTCTTTTTTTCCCTTCTGGCAAATCATCTTGCTTTGTCCCTCCTGGCTAATCAGTCTCAGGACCCTCCTCATAGGTGCGCACACACACCTCTCAGTCAAGATGATCCTGCTGTGAAGGCGTCTGGGAGAAGCAAGTCTTATTATGGCCTGGAGTTGTCCCCTGACTTTTGACCCCCAAGGAGCCTTTCTGCGCATGCGTAGTGTCCCTCTTATCCCAAGGGGTGGGTCGGGGGGTGGGGAGTGGAGATCCCTTGATCCTTTATTCAGACAAGATTTTGGCCTTCTTTGTTCTTGCCATGACTGTTATCTTAAGACATCCCCAAGAGACAAAGCTTGGCTATTTACCCTGTCTCTGTCATTACTTCCATTTCGGAGAGCAAACAGGAGGCTGATTTTAAATGCCTAACCTGAAGCCCACCTGTCATCTCCTGTCTCAGGAAATGCAAACAGGAGGCTAGTTGTAAGTGTCCAGCCTGAAGCCCGCTTTTTCCTGCCCCATGAAATGTAAACAGAAGGCCAGTTGTAAATGTCTAACCTGGAGCCCATCTATCTCCTGCCTCATTCATAGCCTGTACAGGAAAACAAGATCAGTTTTTCTTGGGATTGGTAAAGACTTCTTTTTTTAATGGTGGGAAAAAACCCCCATAACATTAAATTTAATAACTTTACCATTTTTAAGTGTATAATTCCATAGTATTAAGTATATTCACATTATTCTTCAACAAATCTCTAGAACTTTTTCATCCTGCAACACTGAAACTCTGTATTTACTAAACACTGATTTCCCCTCCCACCTCCCCCCAGCCCTTGACAACTACCTTCCTACTTTCTGTTTCTATAATTTTGACTAATTTAGATATTTCATATGAGGGAAATGATACGGTATTTGTCCTTTTATGACTGGCTTATTTCATATAGCATAATGTCATCCATGTTTTAGTATGTGTCAGGATTTGTTAAGGCTGCATAATATTCCATTGTGTGTACATTTTCTTTATCCATTCATCTGTCTATGGACATTTGGGTTGCTTCCACCTCTTGGCTATTGTGAATAATGCAGCATTGAATATGGGTGTACCAATATCTCTTCAGTATCCTGCTTTGAATTATTTTGGACATAAGTCCAGAAATAGGATTGCTGGATCATATGATAATTCTCTTTTTAGTTTGTTGAGACACTTGTATCCTGGTTTTCATAATGGCTGCACCATTTTACATTCCCACCAACAGTGTACAAGGGTTCCAACTTCTCCATATCCTCACCAACACTTGTTATTTTCTGTTCTTTTTATAATGGCTATCCTAATGGGTGTGAGGTGATATCTCTTGGTTCTGATTTGAATTTCTCTTATGATTAGTGATATTGATCTTTTCATATGCTTGTTGGTCATTTGTAGATCTTTTTTGGAGAACTGTCTATTCAAGTCCTTTGCCAATTTTAAAATCAGGTTATTATTATATTTGTGTGTGTATGGTTGAGTTGTAAAAGTTCTTTTTTATATTCTGGATATTAAACCCTTTTCAGATGTATGATTCACAAATATTCTCTCCCATTCTGTGGTTGCCTTTTCACCCAGTTGATTGTTTCCTTTGTTGCACAGAAGTTTTAAATTTTGATGTAGTCTCTTATCTTTCTTTGCCTGTGCTTTTTGGTATCATATCCAAGAAATAATTGCTAAATCCAATATCCTGAAGCTGTTCCCCTATGTTTTATTCTAGGAGTTTTATAGTTTTTGGTCATACATTTAGCTCTTTAACCCATTTTGAGTTAATTTTTTTATATGATATAAGGTAAGGGTCTAACATCATGCCAGTTTACCTGACACCATTTGTGGAAGAGACTGTCCTTTCCCCATTGTGTAGTCTTGGTACTCATCAAAAATCAGTTGGTCAAATATGCATGGGTTTATTTCTGGGCTCTATTCTGTTACATTGGTCTGTATATCTGTTTTTATGCCAGTGGCACACATTTTGATTACTGTTGCTTTGTAGTATGTTTTGAAATCAAGAAGTGTGAGACCTCTAACTTTATTCTTTTTTTTCAATATTGATTTGGCTATTTGGGATCCTTAGAGATTCCGTATGAATTTTAGATTTTACGATCATTCTTTTATTTCTGCAAAAAATTACATCAGGATTTTGATTGGAACTGCATTGAATCTGTAGATCACTTTGGGTAGTGTGGACATTTTAACAATATTAAGTCTTCCAATCCACAAGCATGGAATATCAATTCCACTTATTTGTATCTTCTTTGACTTCTTTTAACAATGTTTTCTAGTTTTCAGTGTACAAGTCTTTCACCTCCTTGGTAAGTTTATTCCTGAGTATTTTATCCTTCTAGATGCTATAGTGAATGGGATTGTTGTCTTAATTTCCTTTTCGGATTGGTCATTGTTAGTTTATAGAAATGCAACTGATTTTTGTATGTTGATTTTGTATCCTGAAACATTACTGAAATTGTTTATTGTAACAGTTTTTTGGTGGAATCCTGAGAGTTTTCTACATATAAGATCATGTCATCTGTGAACAAAGATAATTTTACTTCTTCTTTTCCAATTTGGATGCCTTTTATTTCTTTTTCTTGTCTGCTCTGGTTAGGACTTTCAGTACTGGAGAACAGTTTTAAGAATGACTTTACAGGATTGAGTCCTAGGGGCAGGTGTTCAAGAGAGATTTTTTTCTCAAGCATAACTACTTTGGGTCGTAGTAAAGATTAAAATGAAACGTAGCATGTAAAGCACAATACTTGGTGCATAGTAACTTCTATATGTTGTTATTACGGTTGTTCCTGTGTTTGAGAGGTGAAACTTGGAACCTAACCCTGGAAAATAAAAGGATGAAGTTGTAACTCCCTAAAGATGTGGTTCTCAACCTGGCTACCTACTGGAATCACCTGGGGAAACTTTTTCAAACTTCCAAGACCAAACCAATTACATCAAAACCCTTAAGAGTGGGAATCAGGCATCAGTATTTTTAAAGTTGCCCAGTTGATTCCAATATTTAGCTAAGCATTTGTATATATATATATATATATATATATATATATATATATATATATATGTGTGTGTGTGTGTGTGTGTGTGTGTGTGTGTATATATATACATATATATATACATTTATGTTTATTAATCTATATTTACATTTATATATTTAATGATTTTGGCTTCCATTAATTTTGCATGTCTAAGTTTTTCTCGACTGTACATTTTATTTAGATATGTTGTTTGGAATAATTCACTGGTTCTCAATGATGGCTACACATTAGAATCACCTGTGGGGTTTTAAAAACTTCCACTTCCCCACCCCAATTAAATCAGTTTGGGGGGTGAGGCCTGCATAGTCCTTGTTTTGTTTTGTTTTTATTTTGCATTGTTTTAAAGCTCCTCTGGTATATAGCCCATGTTGAAGACCATTAATTTACCTGAAAGGAAGCTTGTGCTTGTGAGGCTAAGACACTGCAGAGTTTTAATTGCTATAGATATAACCTAATTCTTAAGTTAGAATCTAAATATGTGAGCTTTTCTGGGTCAAACTATCCTGTAGTAATCACCTCTTACAGTTTATTAAGTGCTATTATATACATTTGATGTTTATAATAAATTCACATGGCAGGCATAATTTTCCCCATTTTACAGATGAAGAAAGTGGTACAGAGAGTTGCAGTAAGTTCCCTAAGGTTACACCATTGGCAGAGCTGGATTTGTACCCAGGTTTCCTATTGCACAGTGTTGTGCTATAATATGCCATGCACACAACCTTGAAAAAAATATTTTCCCTCCAGTATGAGTACGTACTCTCTTTCAGTCTTTTAACCAGAATAAATAATCACCCAATTTGAGTAGAATCTTTTTTGATCCAACCCTCTTTTTCTGTATCCATTCAGTTTCAGCTCAGGTTTGCCATTAACTTTCTATGTGTTTCAAGGAGGAAGGATTGCTAACTATGTCTGCTTGTAGATCAAGTGAGATAATTACTGAGAATTCAGGCCACTCCTTTCATTCTTTTTTTTAAAAAAGAAAACTTCAGTGTTTTGGAGCAATTTAGATTTACAGAAAAATTGGGACGTTTTCCCATATACACCCTCATCCACCCTCCCCCTGCCCCGTTCAGTTTCTCCTGTTATTGACATCTTGCATTAGTGTGATACATTTCTTACAATTGATGACCCAGTATTGATACATTATTATGATTAAGTTCATCATTTACATTAGGGTTCACTCTTGGTTTTGTACATTCTATGGGTTCGGACAAATGTACCCATCAGTACGGTATCATATAGAATATTTTTATAGCCCTAAAATGCCTGCATGCTTTGCCTATTCATATCTCCTCCCACCCCCCAACTCCTGGAATCATAGATCGTTTTTCTGCCTCCAGAGTTTTGCCTTTTCCAGAATGCCATGTGGTTGAAATCATACAGTATGTAGCCTTTTCATATTGGCTTATTTCATTTAGCAATATACATTGAAGATTCCTCCATGTCTTTTCATGGCTTGATAGCTCATTTTATTTAATCACTGAATAGCATTCTAATGACTGAATGTAACACAGTTTCGTTATCCATTCACTTATTAAAGCATATCTTGGTTGCTTCCAAGTTTTGGCAATTATGAATAAAGCTGCAATAAATGTGTGCAGGTTTTATGTGGGCATAAATTTTCAACTGATTGGGGCACATACCAAGGAGCACAGTTGCTGTATTTTATGGTAAGATTATGTTTAGTTTTGTATGAAACCACCAAAATGTTTTCCAAAGTGACTGTACTGTTTTGCATTCCTATAAGCAATGAATGAGAGTTCCTGTTGCTCTACATCCTCACCAGCATCTGTTGTCAGTGTTTAGGATTTTGGCTATTCTAATAGGTGTATAGTGGTATCTCATTGTTGTTTTAATTTCCATTTCCTTCATGACATATGATGTGGAGCATCTTTTCATATGCTTATGTGCCATCTGCATATCTTCTTTTTTTAAAAATTTATTTATTTTTTAAATTTATTTTTGGCTGTGTTGGGTCCTCATTGCTGTGCACAGGCTTTCTCTACTTGTGGCGAGAGGGGGCTACTCTTTGTTGTGGTGCACCGGCTTCTCATTGCGGTGGCTTCTCTCATTGTGGAGCACAGGCTCTAGGCACGTGGGCTTCAGTAGTTGCAGCATGTGGGCTCTAGAGCTCAGGCACAGGAGTTTTGGTGCATGGGCTTAGTTGCTCCACAGCATGTGGGATCTTCCCGCACAAGGGCTCGAACCCGTGTACCCTGCATTGAGAGGTGGATTCTTAACCACTGTGCCACCAGGGAAGTCCTGCATATCTTCTTTAGTGAGATGTCTATGCAGAACTTTGCCGATTTGTTTATTGGGTTCTCTGTTGTCTTATTGTTGAGTTTTAATAGTTCTTTATATATATGCGTATCAGTCATTTTTCAGATACGTGTTTTTTTTTAACATCTTTATTGGAGTATAATTGCATTACAATGTTGTGTTAGTTTCTGCTGTATAACAAATTCAATCAGCTATATGTATACAGTTATCCCCATATCCCCGCCCTCTTGCATCTCCCTGCCACCCTCCCTATCACACCCCTCTAGGTGGTCACAAAGCACTGAGCTGATCTGCCTTTGCTATGTGGCTGCTTCCCACTAGCTATCTATTTACATTTGGTAGTGTATATATGTCAGTGCTACTCTATCACTTGATTCCAGCTTACACTGACCCCTCCCGTGCCCTCAAGTCCATTCTCTACATCTACGTCTTTATTCCTGTCCTGCCCCTAGGTTCATCAGAACTATTTTTTTTTGATTCCATATATATGTGTTAGCATATGGTATTTGTTTTTCTCTTTCTGACTTACTTCACTCTGTATGACAGACTCTACGTCCATCCACCTCACTACAAATAACTCAATTTCATTTCTTTTTATGGCTGAGTAATATTCCACTGTATATATGTGCCACATATTCTTTATCCATTCATCTGTCAATCGACACTTAGGTTGCTTCCATGTACTGGCTGTTGTAAATAGTGCTTCAATGAACACTGTGGTACATGACTCTTTGAATTATGGATTTCTCGGGGTATATGCCCAGTAGTGGGATTGCTGGGTCATATGGTAGTTATATTTTTACTTTTAAGAAACCTCCATACTGTGCTCCATAGTGGCTGTATCAATTTACATTCCCATCAACAGTGCAAGAAGGTTCCCTTTTCTCCACACCCTCTCCAGCATTTATTGTTTGTAGATTTTTTGATGATGGCCATTCTGACAGGTGTGAGGGGATACCTAATTGTAGTTTTGATATGCATTTCTCTAATGATTAATGATGTTGAGCATCCTTTCATGTGTTAGTTGGCAATCTGTATATCTTCTTTGGAGAAATGTCTATTTAGGTCTTCTGCACATTTTTGGATTAGGTTGTTTTTTTTCTGATATTGAGCTGCATGAGCTGCTAGTAAATTTTGGAGATTAATCCTTTGTCAGTTGCTTCATCTGCAAATATTTTCTCCCATTCTGAGGGTTGTCTTTTGGTCTTGTTTATGGTTTCCTTTGCTGTGCAAAAGCTTTTAAGTTTCATTAGGTCCCATTTGTTTATTTGTGTTTTTATTTCCATTTCTCTAGGAGGTGGGTCGAAAAGGATCTTGCTGTGATTTATGTCATAGAGTGTTCTGCCTATGTTTTCCTCTAAGAGTTTGATTGTGTCTGACCTTACATTTACGTCTTTAATCCATTCTGAGTTTATTTTTGTGTATGGTGTTAGGGAGTGTTCTAATTTCATACTTTTACATGTAGCTGTCCAGTTTTCCCAGCACCACTTATTGAAGAGACTGTCTTTTTTCCATTGTATATTCTTGCCTACTTTTCAAAGATAAGGTGACCATATGTGCGTGGGTTTATCTCTGGGCTTTCTATCCTGTTCCATTGACCTGTATTTCTGTTTTTGTGCCAGTACCATATTGTCTTGATTACTGTAGCTTTGTAGTATAGTCTGAAGTCAAGGGGCTTGATTCCTCCAGCTCCATTTTTCGTTCTCAAGATTGCTTTGGCTATTCGGGGTCTTTTGTGTTTCCATACAAATTGTGCAATTTTTTGTTCTAGTTCTTTGAAAAATGCCATTGGTTGTTTGATAGGGATTGCATTTAATCTGTAGATTGCTTTGGGTAATATAGTCATTTTCACAATGTTGATTCTTCCAATCCAAGAACATGGTATATCTCTCCATCTGTTTGTATCACCTTTAATTTTTCATCAGTGTCTTATAGTTTTCTGCATACAGGTCTTTTGTCTTCTAGGGTAGGTTTATTCCTAGGTATTTTATTCTTTTTGTTGCAGTGGTAAATGGAAATGTTTCCTTAATTTCTCTTTCAGATTTTTCATCATTAGTGTATAGGAATTCAATAGATTTCTGTGCATTAATTTTGTATCCTGCAACTTTACCAAATTCATTGATTAGCTCTAGGAGTTTTCTGGTAGCATCTTTAGGATTCTCTATGTATACTCTCATGTCATCTGCAAACAGTGAAAACTTTACTTCTTCTTTTCTGATTTGAATTCCTTTTAGTTTTTTTCTTCTCTGATTGCTGTGGTGAAAACTTCCGAAACTATGTTGAATAATAGTGGTGAGAGTGGGCAACCTTGTCTTGTTCCTGATCTTACTGGAAATGGTTTCCGTTTTTCACCATTGAGAATGATGTTGGCTGTGGGTTTGTCATATATGGCCTTTATTATGTTGAGGTAGGTTCCCTCTATGCCTACTTTCTGGAGAGTTTTTATCATAAATTGGTATTGAATTTTGTCAAAAGCTTTTTCTGCATCTATTGTGATTTTCATATGGTTTTTCTCCTCCAGTTTGTTAATATGGTGTATCTCATTGATTGATTCGTGTGTATTGAAGAATCCTTGCATTCCTGGGATAAACCCCACTTGATCATGGTGTATGATTCTTTTAATGTGCTGCTGGATTGTGTTTGCTAGTATTTTGTTGAGGATTTCTGCATCGATGTTCATCAGTGTTATTGGCCTGTAATTTTCTTTCTTTGTGACATCTTTGTCTGGTTTTGGTATCAGGGTGATGGTGGCCTCATAGAATGAGTTTGGGAGTGTTCCTCCTTCTGCTATATTTTGGAAGATTTTGAGAAGGATAGGTGTTAGTTCTTCTCTAAATGTTTGCTAGAAGTCGCCTGTGAAGCCATCTGGTCCTAGGCCTTTATTTGTTGGAAGATTTTTAATCACAGTCTCAGTTTCAGTGCTTGTGATTCGTCTGTTTATAGTTTATACTTCTTCCTGGTTCACTCTCAGAAGGTTGTGCTTTTCTAAGAATTTGTCCATTTCTTCCAGGTTGTCCAATTTATTGGCATATCGTTGCTTGTAGTAATCTCTCATGATCCTTTGTATTTCTGCAGTGTCAGTTATTACTTCTCCTTTTTCATTTGTAATTCTGTTGGTTTGAGCCTTCTGCCTTTTTTTCTTGATGAGTCTGGCTAATGGTTTATCAATTTTGTTTATCTTTTCAAAGAACCAGCTTTTAGTTTTATTGATCTTTGCTACTGTTTCCTTCATTTCTTTTTATTTCATTTCTTTCATTTCTTTATGATTTCTTTCCTTCTGCTAACTTTGGGTTTTTTTTTCTTTTTTCTCTAATTGCGTTAAGTGTAAGGTTAGGTTGTTTTTTTGAGATGTGTCTTCTTTCTTGAGGTAGGACTGTATTGCTATAAACTTCCCTCTTAGAACTGCTTTTGCTGCATCCAATAGGTTTCGGGTCATCGTGTTTTCATTGTCATATGTTTCTTGGTAATTTTTGATTTCCTCTTTGATTTCTTCAGTGATCTTTGGTTAGTTGGTAGTGTATTGTTTAGCCTCCATGTGTTTGTATTTTTTACAGGTTTTTTCCTGTAATTGATATCTAGTCTGATAGCGTTGTAGTCAGGAAAGATACTTGATATAATTTCGATTTTCTTAAATTTACCAAGGCTTGATTTGTGACTCAATATATGATCTATTCTGGAGAATGTTCCATGAGCACTTGAGAAGAAAGGGTATTCTGTTTTTTGGGGATGGAATGCCCTATAACTATCAATTAAGTCCATCTTGTTTAATGTATTATTTAAAGCTTCTGTTGCTTTATTTATGTTCATTTTGGATGATCTGTCCATTGGTGAAAGTGGGGTGTTAAAGTCCCCTACTCTTATGTGCTGCTGTCGATTTCCCCTTTTATGGCTGTTAGCATTTGTGTTATATTGAGGTGCTCTTATATTGTGTTCATAAATATTTACAATTGTTATATCTTGTTCTTGTATTGATCCCTTGATCATTATGTAGTGTCCTTTTTTGTCTCTTGGAGTAGTCTTTATTTTAAAGTCTATTTTGTCTGATATGAGAATTGCTACTCCAGGTTTCTTTTGATTTCTATTTGCATGGAATATCTTTTTCCATACCCTCAGGTCCAGTGTGTATGTGTCCCTAGGTCTGAAATGGGTCTCTTGTAGACAGTATATATATGGGTCTTGTTTTCGTATTCATTCAGCCAGTCTCTGCCTTTTGGTAGGAACATTTAAACCATTTACTTTTAAGGTAGTTATCGATATGTATGTTCCTATTACCATTTTCTTAATTGTTTTGGGTTTGTTATTATAGGTCTTTTCCTTCTCTTGTGTTTCCTGCCTAGAGAAGCTCCTTTAGCATTTGTTGTAAAGGTGGTTTGGTGGTGCTGAATTATCTTAACTTTTGCTTGTCTGTAAAGATTTTAATTTCTCCATTAAATGTGAATGAGATCCTTGCTGGGTTGAGTAACCTTGGTTGTAGGTTTTTCCCTTTTATCACCTTAAATATGTCCTGCCACCGCCTTCTGGCTTGCAGTGTTTCTGGTGAAAGATCAGCTGTTAACCTTATGGGGATTTCTTTGTTGTTTTTCCCTTGCTGCTTTTAATATTTTTTCTTTGTATTTAATTTTTGATAGTTTGATTAATATGTGTCTTGGCGTGTTTCTCCTTGGATTTATCCTGTATGGGACTGTCTGCGCTCCCTGGACTTGATTGACTATTTCCTTTCCCATATTAGGGAAGTTTTCAAGTATAATCTCTTCAAATATTTTCTCAGTCCCTTTCTTTTTCTCTTCTTCTTCTGTGATCCCTATAATTCCACTGTTGGTGCATTTAATGTTGTCCCATAGGGGTCTGAGACTGTCCTCAGTTCTTTTCATTCTTTTTTCCTTTTTCTGCTCTCAGGTAGTTATTTCCACTATTATCTTCCAGGTCACTTATCTGTTCTTCTGCCTCAGTTATACTGCTATTGATTCCTTCTAGAGAATTTCTAATTTCATTTATTGTGTTGTTCATCATTGTTTCTTTGCTCTTTAGTTCTTATAGGTCCTTGTTAAACGTTTCTTTTATTTTCTCCATTCTATTTCCAAGATTTTGGATCATCTTTACTATCATTACTCTGAATTGTTTTTCAGGTTGACTGTCTATTTCCTCTTCATTTGTTTGGTCTGTTGGATTTTCACCTTGCTCCTTCATCTGCTGTGTGTTTGTGTGTCTTCTCATTTTGCTTAACTTACTGTGTTTGGTGTCTCTTTTTCGCAGACTGCAGGTTTGTAGTTCCCGTAGTTTTTGGTGTCTGCCCCCAGTGGCTAAGGTGGTTCAGTGGGTTGTGTAGGCTTCCTGGTTGAGGGGACTGGTGCCTGTTTTCTGGTGCATGAGGCTGGATCTTCTCTTTCTGGTGGGCAGGACTACATTTGGTGGTTTGTTTTTGGGTGTCTGCTACCTTATTATGATTTTATGCAGCCTCTCTGCTAATGGGTGGGTTTGTGTTCCTATCTTGCTAGTTGTTGGAATCTGGTGTCAAGCACTGAAGCTTGCTGGTTATTGAGTGGAGCTGGGTCTTAGTGTTGAGATGGAGCTATCTGGGAGAGCTTTTGCCGTTTGATATTACGTGGAGCTGGGAGGTCTCTGGCTGATCAATGTCCTGAACTCGGCTCTCCCACCTCAGAGGCACAGGCCTGAAACCCGGCCGGAGCACCAAGATCCTGTCATCCACATGGCTCAAAAGAAAAGGGAGAAAAAAAGAAAGAAAGAAAGAAAGAAAAAATAAATAAAGTTATTAAAATAAAAAATAAACAAATTATTAAAAATTTTTAAAAAAGTAATAAGAAAAGAAAAAGAGAGAAAGAAGAGAGCATCCAAACCAAAAAACACATCCACCAATGATAGTATACTCTAAATACTAAACTAAGATAAACATAAAACCAGAAACAAATTAGATGCAGAAAGCAAACCCAAAGTCTACAGTTGCTCCCAAAATCCACCGCCTCAATTTTGGGATGATTAGTTGTCTATTCAGGTATTCCACAGATGCAGGGTACATCAAGTTGATTGTGGCGATTTAATCCACTGCTCCTGGAGCTGCTGGGAGAAATTTCCCTTTCTCCTCCTTTTTCCCACAGCTCCTGGGGTTCAGCTTTGGATTTGGCCCCACCTCTGTGTGTAGGTCACCTGAGGGCATCTGTTCTTCGTTCAGACTGGACAGGGGTAAAGTAGTAGCTGATTAGGTGGCTCTGGCTCACTCAGGCCAGGGGGAGGAAGGGGTATATAATGCAGGGTGGGCCTTCAGCAGCAGAGGCCGATGTGACATTGCAGCAGCCTGAGGTGCGCCGTTTGTTCTCCCGGGGAAGTTTTCCTTGGATCACAAGACCCTGGCAGTGGCAGGCTGCGCAGGCTCCTGGGAGGGGAGGTGTGTGTTGTGACCTGTGCTTGCACACAGGCTTCTTGGTGGCTCAGCAGCAACCTTAGCGTTTCATGCCTGTCTTGGTGTCTGCGCTGATAGTCATGGCTCACGTCTGTCTCTGGAGCTCATTTAGGTGGTGCTCTGAATCCCCTCTCCTCGTGCACCCCGAAACAATGGTCTCTTGCCTCGTAGGCAGTTCCAGACATTTTCCTGGACTCCCTCCCTGTTAGCTGTGGTGCACTAGCCCCCTTCAGGCTGTCTTCACACAGCCAAACCCAGTCCTCTCCCTGGGATCTGAACTCCAAAGCTGGAGCCTCAGCTCCCATCTCCCACCCGTCCCAGTGGGTGAGCAGACAAGCCTCTCAGGCTGGTGAGTGCTGGTTGGCACCGATACTCTGTGTGGGAATCTCTCTGCTTTGCCCTCTGCATCCCTACTGCTGCATTCTCCTCTGTGGCTCCGAAGCTTCCCACCCCCTCCACCTTCGTCTCTGCCAGTGAAGGAGCTTCCTAGTGTGTGGAAACTTTTCCTCCTTCACAGCTCCCTCCCTGTGGTGCAGGTTCTGTTCCTATGCTTTTGTCTCTGTTTTT